>NW_027271264.1:1087500-1295000 GCF_040938485.1 Diadema antillarum | reverse complement strand
TTCTCCCCCTCTTGTCACAATACGATGTAATTGAAGCACTTTACTATACCTGCCAATTTTCACATAATCACCATGATCTATAATTGTTCTAATGTTCTATTAAAACATTTTATTTCATTGTTTTTCCTTATTTTTTGGGCCACCAAATTACACTGTCAGGCCACCAGATTTCACTGTCAGACCACCAAAAATTGGAATTTGAAAATTTTGGTGGCCCGAACAGGCTACCAAGAAAAACAAGTCTGCATTGAGCCTTGTATAAAGTCAATAGGATTTTAGTTTACGGTGGTCTCCAGAGGGTTAAGCATCACATGGATTACAGTAGATGAGACTGATCATTTATGACGAGAAATCATATCAGACAAATTTGAAAACTCCCACATATTGAAAAAGGAAAATCATTTATTACATACATACATCCATCAATGTCATTCCAGATTCTGAGACGAGGAAAAGTACACCAAAAGAATAAGAAAAATAACAAAGCAAGAAGAAAAATAACAGATTTCAAAACAAAATTACCAATGCATAGAAATCATGACACCGTCTAAATTGCTCAAATTACGTATGTGACAAGATCAAATTAAAGAGACATACAAAGCTGCAGGATTCAACAATTAGAACTTCTGTGAACCTTAGGTGAAAATCTCATTGACTAATTACTTAAATGCTAGCTAACAGTTAGATAACTTAAATTTGCATGCACAACTGAACTGTTTTAGTGATCATGACAAGTCTAAACACTAGTTTGTACTTATGTCATGCATCACAGAACAATATTTCATGTTTTTGAAAAATTCAGTGATAAGTGTTTGTGACAATAGGCAGCAAAATTACATATGAACAAGAAGGGCTGGCGGTAATATAGCTCACATTTAAGATCTCCACCTTACACACCCCTTCATACTGACCAATATGTGCATGCAAAAGCGCTAAAATCCTGGCATTTAGTGCATTCCCACAACTTTCAAGCCACACTGAGGTCCATGGAGAATTGAGAGAAATGATATAAAAACAAAAAACATTTTGACTCTGGGTTAACACATGAACATTTTGATCTGCGTATCTGGGTACTTATACATGGCCCGCATTTGGTCAATTCTAAGTCAATGTGTATGTCTATCAATTCTCCCCTGGCAAACAGTCTGTGATAAAGGCACGCAATATGAAAAGAAAAATGACTTTCTTACTATCAGTGACCTGCACAGGTATTTGACATAACTCAACTCCAGTTTCCCACAAATTCATGCAGCCTCTGATGTGAAGAAATTTGGCACCTGCTGGCCACTTCCTTCAATCAAGTACTGACACTGTTTACTTTTTCAACTGAATACCAAGCCTTTAAGATAGCTATACCAACAAATACATTTGTAACCAATGGCACACCTGTCAAATATACCTACCGTCCTCCTTTAATGCTTCTGTCAGCTCATCTTACATGACATATTTTATCCGACTTTAAAAAATCAGACAAAAATGGCTGCAAAATACAGTTGCCTCTAAGAGCACAAAAGAAATGCTAAGATATAAACTCTAGTTGCATAAAAGAAAATCTCTGGCATTCTATCAGGTCATACACACTAAATACAAGGATGACTAACATTCTTAAAAACACACTGCCCTTTTCTCTGAGAATGACTTCAGGGTACATACCTTTGACGCTAGTTTCTTATCTCATGATGATATTTTATCGAACAAATGACATGAATCCTTGGACATTTACAGCACAGTTTTCTATTCAGGAACTCCTCTTGTGACTCAGCTATCACAGGAACATAAGTTTTACCTGTTCTCATTGTAAAGGTGGGCTTTTTATTGGAATCGAAGACTAGTTACCTGATTACATGTCTTTGCACCATGTTAGGACAATTTGCTATACTTCAATCTGCCACTTTGCTTCATCATACAAGGTGATGCCTCATAATCTAAATGTACGTGCATGTGCGCATGTGTCCATGTGTTGACGGAATTTTTTATTCAACCAGGAGTGCAACTACAAGCACCGGACATGACTGAAGTGTTTCAGATGAACTCAAAGAGAGAAAAACCTCTCTATCATCAGCATCAAACAACAAATTCATGATGCCTAGGCTGAGAGCTCAAACATGCGACATGTGATTCTCTCCTCCTACATGGCATTCTTGATATAAGTAACGTTTTAGCTGATTTCAGATGAAATGATATACAAGATACTCTACCACTTGCTGAAAACAGACAAGTCACTTCAGCTCTTCTAAGCAAAAGCAAAAATAATATTTAAAAAAAATGATCATGGCATGCACACACAAAAAATAATATGTTCTCACATATAGTTCAGTCTTCGATTCGTTCTCTCATGACAGTGTCAAGAAAAGACAAGTATGATACAAAAAATACTGAACACTTGTACATCGACTGAAGCAAAGACATGTGCTACATTACAATTACATAACCGCTCACCTAGTACCATTTTAGCCACCATCACAAATATAAAGTTGAAGATGTGGAGATTTACTCTACCATACAGGTCTACACCAACATAACAGATAACATGGACTCCTTGGGAAAGCTTGATATTGTACTTGTTACGATGCTTATACATGTACGAGGCTTGGAGAGCAGGAACATCTGAGAGAACCATAATTAAAGTGTGAAAGTCATGAACATGATCCATTTCACATATAAACTGTCTGCATCTAACTCTTGACATGTGAGATCACATTGCAACTCCAAATATATTATGTTCACTATCTGCAATACTTCATTCAGAAACAAAATAAGCTTCCTGCATACAATGATAGTCACATAAAAAAAAAACCACACATAACATGCACATATAAATATACTAAAAAAAAAGAAAACCCAACAACGACAACAATACAAGACATCTCCTCTAATCTGAACAGAATTATTTCTTTGCCATTTGTGAACTGTAAAATCTAAGCACAAATAGCCACAGTCCATTGTCACGTTATCCAAATAGAAAACCACAAAAGGAAAATTCAGGCAGTCTTTGTTAATTTGATTGATTATGACTGCACTAGAGTGCAGGTGGACACTAATCCCCTCCCCCCCCCCCCCCCCCACAACCCTCCTTATCATCGTTCTTCTCTGTCAGTCAAAGAACTGGGGAGAAAGAGAGACTGTAAACATGCTACCAAACACGATTGCACATCTTACTTCCTGCAGAAACAACACAGACAGACAGACAGACAGACAGACAGACAGGATGCAATACGTTCAAACATCCACCTGCTGCGTTCAATGGATGTTTGTCAGTCGTTCTATTCTCCCTAAATCTCTGTTGAAGCTAACATCAACAGGAGGAGTCCAGAGCGATATGCGCTTTTGACACAAAAACCATAACGCCCACAAGACATGACATTCTTCCTCTGCCATTTCACTTGTGTTGCGTCACTCGATCTTTCTCTCAGCACAGCATGGTTGCATTTGTAGCAGCAAAGCCCTCGTCTTCAACACGACAGGAGAGGATAGAAAGGAGGGGGGAGGGGGTAGTCCACTTCACAGATGGTCACCATTAATCAGACCTCGTGACCCCTTCTCCACAATCTCGCTACTTCCTGGCCTGCTCTGCCACCTGGGCCTGGTCTCTAACCAGCCCCGACAGATCAAACGTACACAATGACGGCACCCAACAATGGTGACGCCAGGCAGAAAGGAGCGACAACACATCACAGATGCGAGTGCATGCAGCACCAGCAGCTCATTGTCAATAAAGATACATCTGATAACTCTCTACAAGAAAGAAGAAGATATCACAATGACCATTACAACAACACAGTGGATCATATATTACGCTTCAAAAAATGAAGCATACCATTCTTTCGCTAATCCTTTTTTTTGTTGTTGTTTTGTATTTCTCGAGTAAAAATTGCCTATATATGGTACATTACTGCTAGTCAGATAAACTACATGACAAATTCTATATAAGAAAGCTATAACACATTTTCTAATTCTCTTGATGTATACAATGATTTATGTCTTATTTTTTCTCTGCTACTCAAGGGCTATTATATCTGTACATTTGAATTACAATAAGAATTATGTACAACTTGGCCCCAAAACACAACTAGGAAAGTGCAAAACATAAAGAAGTCTGCTCCCAATTATCACATATATCTAAAAAAAAAAACAACAGCTCAAATGGTATTCCTTCCCTCAGTTTAACTGTTAATCTAAAGGCTTTTGGTAATACAGACACGATGACTCATGCCCTTGTAGAATACATGCAAAATCAGAGAAATAAACATAATCCGTAATTTTGTGCTAACATAGTGAATATTGTTCCTCCCCCCCCCCACCTAAAAGAAAAATGACCAAGACGAGAAGAAACATCATATATGAATGAAAGACATGCGAACGATCATCACATATCAACACATCACATCATGTATAGAACATAGATGTACAATGTATCTGCAGAACTGCTTTGCTGTGCGCTAGGTCTGATGTTCTTTGTATAACACGCAAGGACAATACTGTTGACATTAAGGAATGCTCCCGTTCAGGTGAAAACTGACATCCGCTACCGCCATCGAGGCAGCCTTGAGTTTGCAATCATTGCAACTACTGAGGTCTTCTCTTTCCAGAAGAGTACACCCTGGTTGTTATGGCATCCCAAGGAGGACAGCATTCTGGGTTTGCAGTTTGCTTCGGTTCTTTTCCCTTCAACTGCAACTGTGATAGACAAGAGGGATATGGGTGTTCCACTACCAAAGTTTCACAAGAACACTGCACGAGCCATGCATCGCCCAAGAATCCAATAAACTGCTAATCGGTGAAGCAAAGAGGCATGCCACACTCACACCCCCTGAATGATCAAGGACGCATTCATAAACTCCCCTTGCCCACAAACAAAAAAATGCATCTCTTTTTTTTTTCTTACGTTGATGTCAGACTGGTAGAAAGATAGATCAGAGGGCGACACAACTACAAACAAAGCAAAGACAGCAGAAACATACTCCAGCTACAATGTAATCATATAAAAGCCTCCACATCTGTATTTCAAGTGCATATTTCATATTCAACGCACATAGTGACAATCTATTGATACCACAGTGAAAAAAATACACAATGTATTTTGCAGGGGGAAAAAAGGTATCGACTATTGGGCCGCAGTTACTCTATCACAATTAGACAACTAAATGTTCATACAACAATAAGAGAAAGAAAAAAAAGGAGTCAGGTCAAATGCTGTGTTGTATTTATGCTATTACAGTGTCTGGAAGGCAGAAGGCCTCTGTAACTTTGAATCACAAAATCTTGCAGGCATAAATACACAAACAAACAAAATGTCCGGACTATGCCAAAATATTTTCCTTGTCATTGGCAGAACCGCACCCGTAATAATGTGATTCCTCCCAGACTCGTCCAAGGTGTGATGTTTGAATGCAGAATTATTAAATACGGAAACACTTCTGTGGTACAAAGCAGTTTTACAATATTTCTACAATTCTTCCTACAGAATTAACACTACTTCTCCCTCATGCCCCTCTCCCCCAAGATAAAAAATATAAATAAATGAATGACCACAGTAGACAAATTCACAAACAAATTTCCACACATGCTCACAGCAAGGTTTAAATTTAGACAGTCGGTAAAGGATCCGTTTAATAGAAAGGACTGTACATCCACCATCTACGGACGACTGGATACGCCCACAGAATTTCATTTCCAGAGAAGATGGTCCCTGAACACGAAAAGCAGCCACTCGAACTGTGCAGGAAAGCATATCGGTCACCAGCCCCTCCAAATCAATTCTCTCAGCCACCAGTTTGGATTGACACTTGGACCCTTCTCGGATGGCCCTGACTTGCTAACTGAGTTTTGCATTTCACAGCACTGTGGTCATGATGTTGGTTCTTTCAATTAAAAAAAATCCCAACTGGAATTTCAAAATACCCTTTACAAAAACCAAGAAACAACAAAAACAACAACAAAGAAACTAACACTAGAGCAGTCTAAATGCTATGCACAGTAGACTGGGTTTCTTCCACGTCTCATGCATTCACTACATCTGTCATTACTACATTTTGATGAAGTTCATGCGATCCTGACCACAGAGAAAAGGTTGACCTTTCATCCTTTGTGAACAAAGGAAATATTCTCAATATATTTATATCCATTTCATTTCATGAAATGATTGTCAGACTTATGGCTGGCTGGACTATGTTAAATTTGCCCTTTTGAAATTTTACCCCTATTTGTACCCTTCCTACTTATTACTAATGGATGAAATTACAGTTGAATAATGCGATTTGTAGCTCAAGTTCAGGGAACAAAGACCTTTAATCTCGATGGGTATTTGCAAAATTCTATTGGATACATCTACACTTCATGTAGCATAGCTAGGCCAGGTATCTAAGGAAATCCATTGAATGTGTGTGGTGAAACCATGGTAAGGGATATGAGACTGACCTACATACATACAGACAGATGGGTGGCCTGGTAACCTCAAGTCATAATACCTCCAGCACCCTAATGGACCCAGGCATTAATGGAAATTAATCAAAATGAAAAATCCAGTATAAGTAAATTAGATGCTGGTTAATTTTACATACTACACATCAAAAGGAGTGGGGAGAGACAGGGGTAGCGTGAGATAGAGACAGGTAGAAATTTGCTGATTTCCTTGTTTCATGTATTCTACTTTAAAAATATCCATCATATATAAATTTGTTATTGCAGCCCGCACGTCAGAAGGCTGGGGGAGCCCTTCATTATTTGTTCTTCAGCTCTTGCCTGACGCGCTTTGTCGCCCGTCCGCAGCACAGCCCACAGAAGAAGAGCATGCCAATAAAACTGACGATGACGAGCATGAAGTAGTTGTGGGACGGCGAATTCCGTATCTGGTTGAAGATGTCGAGGAAGTCCTCGGCAGGAGCAACCTGTGGGAGGTAAAGGAAATCCCAATTGACAAAACACTCATCAGACCATTCTGGATTTGGCTCGTTTCACTGTCTAACTGTACCAGGAAAACAGACACAGTTATATCTACCACATAAAATGTAAAAATATACTGAATACAGGGAGTTCCAAAGATTACACCTTACATCATTCATATAATTCATTCACTATTAACAAACTTTCATTATGCACAACAGGAAAAAAGGCTTATATAATGTAACACAAAAACAGTGACATGAAATTATTCATATTGATACCTATGAAAAAAGGCCTGTATGAGCAAATTCACCTGCAAGAAGTTTTGTGAATATCACATCACTTTTACCAAATGACAGTTTTACAGCAGGTCAAAACCCAATATCTAATTAAAACAAAAACAAAAACCTAATAGAGATATTGAGAGTTCTCTGCATACAAAAATAAAGAATATGAAAAATTCAACAACAGCAACAAAAGAAAAGTAGTGGTAAAAATGGCAACATAATTATAGTAATCCAAAAGTCTTGAAATGCTTGAAATAAAATATAAAACTATCATTGGTATTGCTCACCTTGGCAGCAAACTCCCACATTTCTTTGCGTTCAGCTAGCATCCGGCGGCAGTCCGGCTGTAACCTCACTGTTTTATCATCCAATGTTTCCAGCAGACAGGACATTTCTGCACACACAAAGAGAGCATTGGGCTCACATGAGACCGGATCAATCTACACCGTGGCACCTACCGGCATCGGGGAAAATGTATCAGCAGCCACTGAGTGTCCGCCATAAAGGCAAAACCTGCTACATTGTAGGGTGACAATGCAGTAACATTTACAGCAATCTTACCGTCTGATGCATTATGCATTTAATTTGAGCTGAACAGAAAGTTACTGCAATTTTTATTTAAAAAAAAAAAAAAACCTTTCCCATACATATCATTTCAATTAAAGGACACCTACAGTAGAGCCCTATTGAAATCATTTTCCCGTGTTCAGTCTTTACCCTTCCATTCAAAGAACGCATGAGAATTAATGATTACGAACATGAACGTGTGCAGTTGTTACATTCTCTCAGATGAAGAATCTTTTTCTCTCATGTGTTGAACTGTTTCCTGCCAACATGCTAAATTCTCTTCTGTATGTAAAACACTGCAAAGTCTAACATCACTTTCAATGTCAGACTGGCCTCATTTCATTGGAGTCGTATTCTACCTCGCTCCATCAATAGGGGTAGCTTTGGTATCATCTGTAGACCAGATGCGATGCAAGCTACTGGGAGATGATAAGACAGTAAAATCCCTGCAAGCCTACAAAAATCAGACATGCCTCCCACATTAAAGGGATGGTATAGTATTAGTGGAGATGGTGATCGGGCTTTTAGCTTTTTGCAAGATACCAAGAAACCACTTATGAAATAGTATGGAACATACCATTCTAAGAGGAATTCAAAGTTTATTTGATGAAAATTGGTTTTGGAATGGCTGAGACATCCAAAAACAAAGTAAAACAAAGCAATTGTAATAAAAGGTGGGTCCCATCTTTAATTAGGATTGCTCTGTTTTGGATTATCTCTGCCATTTCAAAACCAATTTTCATCAAATAAACATTGTATTCCTCTTTGAATTACATGCTCTTTCTCATTTCATAAGACATTTCCCATTATCTCACACACACAAAAAAAAATGTTAGAAACCTGAAGTTTGGTCGCAACCAAAACTATACGATCCCTTTAACCCTTAGTATGCTTTCACTATCAATTGGCATAACAACCCCCCATAGTGTTACCCACACTGTCCACATTCCCTGGCACAAAAAGGGTTAATCCTTCGTGTGCTTTGAGTGCCAATTAACAGAGTACTGTAAATCACAATATTTTCGCGGCATGAAATTTTCGCGAGTTGCCTCTAACATTCAACGCGTATAGTGTAGACAAGAACTTTCACATGCATTTTAATTTCGCGAATCTTGGCTCTCGCGAAATTCGCGATATTAAAATGCGCGCGAACATTCCTCATTATACAGTAACCACCATAGCGTAAGCACTCACTGTCTTCAGTCCCTAGCATAGAAAAGTTCAAAGCAGTCGTTTGTTTGTTTTTTTTCTTCGACGGGGTACTCACGTTGTCCCTGGCCTTGAGGGATTCCCACGCAGTAGTGCTTGATGTCCAGCGCGCAGGCTTTGTAGAGAAGGGGATCAACGTGGACGTCGGCGAGGCCTTCGCGGAAGAGTTGGATCACTTGCTGTTATAGGATGCAGAACAGATGCACACACATCACAAGAGTCATTTAAAATTTGACTCTTCGTATCGGGGAAAATTCCATGTGTAATGGAATCAACTCCATGGGAATTTTGCACAATTTGAGAGAAAAGGAGTTTAGTTTCATCTCCCTCTGAAAGCAGGTGAATGCAGCATACCAACTGATGCAACATGTTTTAAGCTCTGCAGTGCGGGAGCTGTTTATGAAAAGGGTCTGCGAAAGTGCGAGATCTCAATGACGAGAAGTTACACCCCTTCACCCCTAACCATGCTCTGTTTTTATACCAAAAGAAATCATGAAATTAAACAAAAGTCAAACTTAAGCCGTTGAGGATGGACCGATTCTGCTACAAGACGCATCTCCCATAGACACCCTGCCCAAGTAAACTCGGGACTAGTCTTATAACGGTTCAACAGTTTTCCCCAAATGATCAGTTTGTCGTTCTGCATTATAGAATGGGTAGCGAAAATCCTGTGATCTCATTGGTCGAGAACTGTGTGTAGATTTTCAACTGGCCACATGATTCCTCAAAGTGGTAAACATATGATCACGCACTTGTAACAAAGGTTCCCGCACTATGCAAGCATTCGCGCACTCAGTATGAAATGCATATTGGCTGAAAAATCATGCATCCAGTACTTTTGCCATGCATTCAATAATTACTGGATGCATGGTTTTGAAGTACTTAATGCATGATTTTCAGGCTTTCGTCCATGGCAAGCCAAAAGAAAATGCATCCAATAAATTTGCCATCGGGTAACATGACCGAAAAATTGATTTTTTGAAGAAAAAAAAAATTGTTCCCATCCTATAACACAAATGACACAAGTCTTTTCGTGCGTCAGTCGGAATAGTGTACATGCGGTAACTATGGAATTTAGCCTGAATCCACTCTTCTTCGCCTCATGGGTTAATTAGCATTTCATAGTTACCTTATACAAACAATTCCGACTGACGCACTCAGACCTGTGCGTCATTTGTATACTGACCTGCCGACACTTTGCATCAGAGATGTACTGTAAGTTCATCTTGAGGCACTCCTCTACCCGCCCTGATCCTGGGTTCTCCTTCTCCTCAGAGCACCTCTCATTGATAGCATCCAGGCAGTACTTGTTCAGCATGGGGTCCAGGCGGTAGTCCTCTGCACCCTCTTTGATCACCTGTGGTGTGGGGTGAAATGAAAGTACACTGTGAAATCTAAAGGGGGTATTGCACACCTCTAAAATTACAACAGGCCTGTATGCACTCATGTGCTTATCACACCTGTAACTTGCCAAGCATGAAATTTTAAGTGTTCATTCTTACCCCTCCCTCCAAAAACTAACCATTACAAACAAACATACTTGGCCACAGTGTAAATAGGGTATAGCTTTCGTTTCTTATGAACATCTCAATGAGCACAAATAATCCCACATTGAGGGAGATTTCTTATTCTCCTTTCAGGACACAAAGAGACATTCATGTTTTCAGGGAGCCTCCTGTAAAATAAGGGAAAGTTGGCAGCTCTGAATTTAAGTAGCAACTCACAAGTCCAGAACCCACTGAAAGGTGCTACAAAATTTTATTATCCTCAATTGCCTGATGAGGCAAATACCAAGTAGCTCAAAAACCTGGTTATCTATAAAACAAAGAAGACACCTGCGCAATAAATCTCACTGAAATATGTTTTTTTTTTTTAAATGCACAATATTCTTCTTTAATATATACTTAATCAATAGTCCTACATAATATCTAAAATATCTGATGATGAAAGATGGCCACAATGCTTCATGAAAAATAAGTTGTGTTTGGCCAGACAAACAACTATTCTAGAGCCCAACTTTACAACTGCTCTTTTCATTGCTGAGCACTAGCCCATCATGCAAAGGTTCAATGTCCCACTGCCTACATCCCCCTCCCCCCTCCCTCTCCCCCCTCCCCCCTCCCCCACCCCTCCACTTCCAATGCTTCATCCCCTTTCATGCACTTCATGTTCCCAGTCTTGATAGATTGTGATTTAAATGCTGCAGCAGAATTCATGAGCTCTCACCGCTCCAATATGCCTGGCACAAGACGGGGACAATTTCTGTGGAAAAGCACAATAGAGAGAAAAGTAGGAAAACAAACAGATCAAAAATGAATACCTTGAAAAGCTATCAGTTCATTAGACAGAAATATGCAATATGAAAATTGAGAGTTATAGGCATTGTGACTGAAATTCCTAAATCAGACTAATGACACAGCACTTTTATTTCATTAAATTAAAGAGCCAATTCACTATTCCATGTCTAATCTAATTGACAAATGATAGCTGACTGCTCTAAGGTTTAGAGAAAAGCAAAAACGATACAACTAAAAGATAAAAAGAAGCCATGTTTAGCCCCAACTTGAGGCATGCTGCCCCAAAATAAAGGCAACAAATGCAAAGAAATTCTTCAAACTACAAAGAATCAATAAAAAGTTGTTAAAATAATATCCAAAAACTTTCTCTACCAGAAGTTATCAATGCACAGCACTTTGATACAGTCTACTTTAAATCCTGTTTACTCATAATCTCAATCTCTGCGCAAAAGTAACTAAATGCCACAGCTCGTGTGCAGAAACCAAGTGTGACCCAACATGGAACCAAAATTAGACACAGTAACACCAAGGGGGGGGGGGGGGGGGGGGGAATTTCATCAAGTGTTTTTGCAGTAATCTTTACTGACAAATTTGCTCTCAGCCAATCAGATGCAAGGATTTCAGTAGCTTATAACAGTTGTCAATGACTGACAAGTTTAATGAAAGGCTGCCCTGAAAGGCTTGTTTTATGGAACAAAGGCACTTTTCAGACACAGTGAGAACGGGGACAAGCAGTCGGCTGTATTCTGCATCTGACTAGTGACACTACATTACAAGGAATCCAAGATTACTCCACAAAGCATCATGGAGGGGTAATAGGACTCGTACTGTACATTACAATCTATTGTAACAAATTTATAAAAATGTAAATAGTTTCAACAACATTCCCCTGGAGCGAGTAGGAAGGGGGACGCTCACCGATTGTCGCTTCTGGAATTCTGACCGCAAGCACTGGATGACTTTGCCCTCCATTTCTGCTGGGTTGGCCTTTCCTTCCTGGGCGCTCATCTCATTGCGACAGAATTTGTTGATGTCCAGCTTGCAGGACTTGCGCAGGGCGGGGTTCAGCTGGATGTTGGAGTTGCGCTCAATCTGGCGCTTGGTGAGCACAACTTTGCATCTATGCACAGAGAAAGTGAGAGATGGAGAGATTACTTGTTGTAGTAAAAATCTCTCCTCAAAAGCTGACTTGAACCCTGGTGGCTCATCGCCTTGAGTGTGTCATATACACACAGAAAGATTCTCAGACATATATATGGATTAATCCCAAATGGTTGAATTCTAGTTTCGCCCATGTCATTAATGCCTGAAAAATCTGCCATCTGAACCATGACTCAAGCCAAAGTCTAACAGTAAAAACTTCATCTTAGTTTGACTGCGAAATCCTGTCTGTCCATACAAAGTCAGCCAACTGGGATTTTACCACATAGGAAGCTCTTTCCTCTATAATATTATGAACATCACACCCCATGCCAGCTTATGCATCATAATATGATAATGACATTGACACATTTGTACCAAATGTCTACAAAAATCATACACGATGCTTGGTCGTCTATGAATGAAATTCAAAATAGAAAGGTTTGATGTGGAGCATGTTACTTTTTGGGGGGTAAGTCTCCTTGAACTGAATTGGATTGAATTGATATTTATTTCCATTTTCACGTACAAAAATGACCCCCAAAAAAGAAGAAATTTACACACTGAAGTTTGAAACATAACTGGTAATGGTTTTCACATGAAACTGTTCTAAACAAGAAAGAAGTAAAAAAGAGAGAACTAGAATTCTGAAGTAAGCAAATACAACCTTAAAGATGACATTGTATGACATTATTTGGAAGAATGAGACAGAAATAGTGTTTATGCAATTAACTAGTCCCATGAATAATTTTCTGTCACCCAAAAGAACCCATTTTGACATGACAACATGTCAGGTCTATTCTATCCCTCACATTCCTCTTGTAATGGATACCATGTCCTTTTCATTTAGTCAATGTGATTCTGGCTCGCGAATTCAACCACTCACGAAATTGTGTATACAAGTCATACTGTGCGGAATATACGGCTTTTGCTAAATCCCGTTCATACATTCCTCATACTTTGCAATCCACAACATTTGGGGAAATGGGTGAACGGTTTTTAGAAGACTCACTTCTGTTCCATGTCCGGGTCATCTTTATGGCTCTTGAGACAGTCTATCATGGTATCAGGGCTGGCATCTTTGCACTTTGTCTACAAACACACACATCCACACACATCCAGTTCAAAAGCAAACAAGGATTGATGAGACATTAAAGCACATACAGTTCTCCAAGATGAAATGTACCTTGTAACGATTTTTTACACAACAATATCAAACAAGAAAAACAAAAGTTATACCTACAAATCATTATTTCTTATCATTCAATGGATAAGATTTCAAAGCATTTGACAAAAACAAATAAAACGAAACTATGACTTCAGAATGTCACTCGATCAATGATACCATCAATTCATTATTTAACCCACGTCATATCACAATTGTAGACATGTCAATCGACCTTTTTTGTAGGATAAGTTGCAAAGGGCAATGACAGAACTGAAGAAGTCTCCCCAGAGTGGATCCATTTGGGAAGGGCTTCATTTGATTTGATTTGATTTAATTTGAACAGATTTAATTTGCACCTGACAATGATATGTCATCAATATGACATTATACGATATTATATCAGTATCTTTTGTGGCCAGCAGCCACATTGCAGCATTTTGTTATTTACAATGTAGAGTTACATTCTCTGATTTGAACATCAAAACACATGCACAAATACGCACACACACGTAAATAGATACAAGTGTGACATTAGAATAGGCTACTTCGACACAACAAAACATATGAAGACACAAACTGAATGTAAAGACACCAAAAACTTGACATGACAAAGGAGACAACCTACCTTGATACTCTTTTTGCAGGAGTGCATGAGGGCATAATCAATGTCCGGCTTGGCGGCCATTTCCTTCTCGCGGTTGAAGAGCTTCACGTGGCAGTCGTTGTCCAGGTCGGCCTGGTGCGAGCGCAGGCACTCGATGACCCGGGCATTGCCCTGGGTCACCGTAGAACAGAAGCGGCGTATTTCCGACTTGCACACCTTCTGCAGCTCAGGGTCCAGCTCGATGTTCTCATCCTTTACCATCGAGCAAAATGAGAGCACAAACAGAAGAATAAATCGGTGCTACCCTCATTCATAAGTGACAGAACAAACAAACTTGGTGTACTGTTTATGCCAAACATTTTGCGAGATTTTTATTTTCGTGAATTTCTGTGAGTCGGGTGCTATTCGCGAATTTAAAGACACGCAAAAATATTGACTCTGATCCCCCATATGAATATGACGTGCACTGTATACATTTCTCTGTTCAGTACAGTACTCAATGATTGCAAATTTAACCACTCGCGAAATCGGCAGGAAGTTCCGATTCGCAAAATTTAGACTTGCTAGATACATGCATATGGCGTATATAGTATCTTACAGTAACGATTTATCTTCTAAAGCAGCAAATGGATTGGCAACTTCACACACAAACCAAAGAAACATGAGAGACTCATATGACTTTTATCTACCACTATCCACAGACAATTTTTCCAATGCAATACCCTAGGAAAATGAATATCACATGGACCTGCTCTTTGTACATGGGTAAAGAAAACATGCCACAGTCAAACTTTCTTCATGCTCTCATTTTTTAGCCTGCAACTCATTTGTCTATGATATATCTTTGATATTTATCAGTACAGGCTTGGAACAGCTTGGATAATTCATGTAAAATGTCTGTGATTCAGCCTGTGGGCTGCAATGGATGTTATCGTATAAATACCTTTCAATAAACATGTTTACGACATACAAATACTCGCCTCCTAAATTCTGAATGTTTATACTCAGAATATGAAACGAATGATCTATATCGCTATCTGCATTGCGCTTACAAACATATTGCATCTATTTCTTCCATGACAGACCTTCTGGGCAACTACATGTAATATTGGATGGTCTCCAGCCATCTAAAATCATACTGTTAATAGTGGAAATTTTCACGTCTTCTGCGCAACATGAAGCTAGCATGAAAGTAAAAGCACACAAATATTTTTGCTTCTTGTATGTAATAATATTTCATCTCTTTGATTCCACAGAATTAAAAAAAATACACATGAAAATTCATATTCCTCAGCTGATTGCAAAATATTACTCATGAAAATTGAAAATTTCTACTTTAACAGTATATCTTGTACATAAGAATAAGTGTATGTGAGGGAGGGACAAGGGGGCCATTCCCTTAACTTGATGGCCAGAGCGGTCAGCAGTGCCTTGTAAATGACCCCATGTGCCTAAGCGCCTCTCAACACACACACACACACACACACACACACACACACACACACACACGCACACTCACCCTCTGGAGGAGTTCAAACTTGAGCTGCTGCCTACACTCCTCGGTGACGGGCGGGGCCTGGCTCAGGAGAATGCTATCCCTCACCTTGGAGCTCAGGCACTTGATGATGGAGGACCTGCAAGGGGGGTACAAGGAGTGACAGCATCAAGTCCTGTTTTTTCTTTTCAATTCAATATAATACAATACAATACAATACAATACAATACAATACAATACAATACAATGTAATACAAGTCAATTCAAGTCAATTCAATTCAATTCAATTCAATTCAATTCAATTCAATTCAATTCATTTATTTATTTTTGTTCTTGTTTTTCCAACAAAACATAACACAGAATAAATCTGGAATAATATCATAAACATATACATTCGACTTTGAACCGGAGGGGCTCCAGTTCGTTCTCTCTACAGGAATTTGCGCATGTCTACTTTCTACTCTATTGAAGCATGTTGCAGATACAATGATTAATACCCCCGCCCCGTGACGACAGTCTTACCCAAGGAATGATCTTTCCTTGATCTTCTGCCATTTAAATGCCGTTACCATGGCAACGCAGCTTCCGACACGTCCGAAAAATATGTCTTGCACATCTTCCCACCAAGACTATTGTGTGTGCCACATTTCATAAGCTTTTGTCAAAAACTGAGGAAGTAGTTCAATCCACAAGATCTTTCCTTGATCTTCCGCCATTAATATGCCGTTACCATGGCAACGCAGCTTCCGACACGTCCCAAAAATATGTCTTGCACATCTTCCCACCAAGACCAATGTGTGTGCCACATTTCATGAGCTTCAGTCGAATACAGAGGAAGTAGTTCAATCCGCAAGATCTTTCCTTGATCTTCTGCCATTTATATGCCGTTACCATGGCAACGCAGCTTCCGACACGTCCGAAAAATATGTCTTCCACATCTTCCCACCAAGATCAAGGTGTGTGCCACATTTCATAAGCTTTGGTCAAAAAACTGAGGAAGTAGCTAAATCCGCAAGATCTTTCCTTGATCTTCTGCCATTAATATGCCGTTACCATGGCAACGTACTTTCGGGTACTGTCAAAAAATGCGTCTTGCACATCTACAACCAAAGGCACACATCTGTACCAAGTTTCATTGAAATTGGGCAAAAACTGAGGAAGTAGTTTGTAACACAAAATTTTCCATCATTTTGGCTCATAATATGTGAGCTGTTACCATGGCAACATACTTTTTGTCACTGTCAAGAAATGTGTCATGCTGACCTATATCCTAAGACAAATATTCAATATGAATTCCATGAGAATTGGAAGAACACTGATGAAGCAGTTTTGCCATGAAGCATTTTGCCCTATATTTTACCAATAACATGCCGTTACCATGGCAACGCACTTTTTGCCACTGCGGAAATATGTGTCTTGCACATTAACATATTCAGATGAACATCTGTACCTAATTTCATAAAAATTGATCAAAAACTGTGGGAGGAGTTCGCGACGCAAGATTTGTACCCATTTTTGCCCATAATATGCCGTTACCATGGCAACGTACTTTTGGGTACTGTCAAAAAATACGTCTTGCACATCTACAACCCAAGGCACACATCTGTGCCAAGTTTTATGGGAATCGGTTGAAAACTGAGGAAGTAGTTCGCGACGCAAGATTTGCAACGGACCGACCTCCCGACCGCCCGACCGACCGCCCGACCACCCGACCGACCGCCCGACCGCCCGACCGTCCGCTGATTCCTATATACCCCCTTCAAACTTCGTTTGGCGGGGGTATAAATATTAACATTTTCAGGAAAGACTGCCTCCATCAAACCTAGAAGAATATTGCTTTTCTGCACTTGGAAACATTACAAGTGTATTGTTGTTGTTGTTATTTTGGCAGTTCATCTGTGAAGCATTATATTTTACTTTTTTCATATACGCATGGACTTTTGTTGTTGTTGAAGCTCATATCACTGATAAAAAAACCAAAGCATGATGCAGAGTGTGAACTCTTCAACCTTTTACGGGAGCAAAATTACTGTACACACACTTATCATATTAGTTACAAATTATGACTTGAATAAGAGAACTGACTGTAATGGACCATCTCAAATATCACACAGTGGTCCACTATTGCCCTCATGTGTCTGTGCGTATGTGAGCGGATGTGGGGCGTGGGTGTGTGATGATGTTACTCTTTGCCCGGTTCATTTCATCCCCGTATCCTTCCCTGTAATTCAATTCTAATCTCCAATAATCCTGTGCAACTTAATGTCATCTGCAGTGAACAGAGGTTGACACACTGAAAAAAAAACACCAGGCGCTAGAGTTAACATTTGCACTCGCAATGGCGATGAATTAAATCAAGCACTGCTCTGTACAAATGATCAAACTGGTCTGGCAGTGGCAATGCCCCCGCAGCCATGTCCAAACTCGTTAATCAACCTCGTAACATTTCCTTCACTATTTCACAGAGAGGCATGGCTAGTGCAAGGTTGCTCGTCCTCCAAGGCCACATTGATTTTGGAGGACATGCTAATCACGTAATCAGCATCAGGATTCTTCCAACCTGTCATCTGTTCAAGTGAGAAATTGGTGTGTGCATTGAAAATGGGACTTACTTACAATGTATATAATATGCAAGGATGAAGGAAAGCATTAAAGGAAAACCCCAATTACGTGCTGACGCTGATCTTGAAAAGAAGAGTTGAGTCAAACAAACAGAACAGCATGTTCCAAGAAGAAACAGACTAAAATAAAATATTAACATTTTGGACTGTTTTAAAGGTCCTGTTTACCTTTGGGAGCAGTGATTTAAAAATGTTCAAGTTATCATTTTTGATGCATATGTGTAGGTCAGTTGCATCACAAAACATCCTACCATACAAAATCTTTGCAACAAAGCCTAAAATATAAGGAGATAGCACTATTTTTCTCATTAAACCACAACTGTAGACGGTTTAGTCTGGAAACAATTCTATTATAACTATTGTTCACATTTTGTATTTTTAACATACTTAATATTGATTATAGTGACTCAAATTTTTACATTAGTTGTTTCTATCCCTTACTAACATTTTAGAACTATTTTGATGTACTAATACTTAGTTTTTGTTTTATCTGCCAAAGGTAAATTATGCCTTTAACACATCTTCCCGAAAGAGTAATATCAACCATAACCACTCATGTGAATAACAGAAGGAAATATTGCCACTGCCTCATCTATCTTCCACTGGTTTGCACAAAACTAAAATAAACTCTTTTCACACTTCCCTTTAAAATGCCATCTGTGTTTCATGCATCATTATAAACTTAAAACAATTTGAGTGGAAGATTAAATTCACTTAGAAAAGGAAAGAATCTGAGCACCTTGGAGATGTGAAAAGTCATGACATCATCCGATAGCATGAACGTGACAACTATCACTGTGATGGAAAAAATCTTAACCCTAACCAGGCGAGGCTTTTTGGCCTGTTCTGTAGCTGGGGGAGGGTTGATGTAACCCCCCCCACCCCCCACCCCCCCACCCCCCCCCCACCCCCCACCCCCCCACCCCCCCGGAGATCTCCGCCGTCAATTGCGCAATTGTTATGAAAATTGGCACATACATTACCTGTTGCAAAATCTACCAAACAATTAAAAAAAAACATTGAATTTTTCATTTTTTATAATTTATATTAATTGACATGCATGAAATCATAAATTTTGCTTTAACTTAGAAAATAAAGCTAATAGCTCCCTAATTATTGGTGACATTATTCTTTGTAGTATTCCTAAAAATGTGCTTGAATAAAAAAATCTGGTACCAAAATTGATTTATGCATTCTATTGTTTTATGAATCTTTAATGTATTTCTTTGTCTTTCGACCTTTTGTTTTCTTCATTTTATTTCCGCAAAATTTATTACAGAACCTATTTTAAGCATAATTATGCTGAAATTAATCAATTTCAGCCATTGAAAGTGAAAATAATATCTTTTTGAATAAGGTGAGAAAACTCAATTTGCATAGACTTCGTACACAAAATCAAGTTGTTGAGCCAATTTCAGTCTGATAAGCATGTATGAAAGGTCGTACAGCGTCGTAAGGGTATGCCCAATTTTTGCGAAAATTGTGTCAAAAGGTGTGCGAGACTTGAAAGTAAAATGTCAGTGAGCAGTGCTGTTAAAAAATTTTGCTCGGAAGAATGGTCGTGGAAAATGTTGAGGGGGTGTTGATTCAAACCCTCCCCCCCCCCCCACCCCACCCCAGGCCATTTTAAGGTTAACCCTAATCAGGCTGGGGGGGGGGGGGGGGAATCTGCCCCCCCCTCGACGTTTTGCACAATATCTTCGCAGCACGATAAGCTTCCGCCGCGATGTTTCATGACTTTTTTCTTTCAAGTATCGCGCAACTTTTGGGACCAAAATTGTTGCGCCCGCGCATACCGTTTTGACGCGACGCCCGTTCGAAAAAAATTTGTCAACCCCAAAATTGTTCCAAAACGTGATTTTGTGTACAAATCCAAAGCAAATTGTGTTTTTCCAATTAATTCACATAAAAATTCATATCTTGACTTAGAATGGACGAAATTAATTTATTTTAGCATAATAAAGCTTCGAAAAATGTCTGTGACAAATTTTGGCCAAAAAACAAACAAAAACAAAAGGTCGAAAAACAAAGAAATACATAAGAAATTCAAAAAACAATCAAATACATAAGAAATTAATTTCGATACAGATTTTTTTTTATCCTATGTCTCAGGAGAATGATACAAGAAACATTGTAAAAAAGAAATTAGCTTAATTAGAGCATTAATAAGTGATTTAGAGCCCAAAACTGATTTCATGCATAAATTACAATAATCAATTAATAAAAAATATAAGAAAAATTTTTCGGAGAAAGCAACCATACATTTTGATAGTATACGTCGCAGGCGTTGCGTGTGCTGATTTTCGGCGCGATCATGCGTTCCATAGGCGAGATCTGAAGGGGGGGGGGGGGGGGGCGGAATCCCCCCAGATATAGCATAGCCAAAAAAGCCCAGCCTGATTAGGGTTAAACCTCCTCACAATCATCCAGACAACTGAAAGAGATGGTAACCTACTTGTCTCGGCTTCCTTTGCACAGCTTCAGGACATCCTTACGGCAGCTCTCCTTGAATTTGAAGCTAAATCTGTAGTCTTTCAGCTGCAGCTGTTGCCCATGCAAAGAAATCATTATACCTTTTTAAAATATATGACAAGTTAAATCTTTACTACTACAATGTACCTGTAGCCCATTCTCACAATCACACATACACACACACACACACACACACACACACACAGAGAATATGCACAATATGACTGTGTTGAATTACAACGTCAGACTAGAAACATATACGTGCACCACAACAACAACAAAACATCCAAAGTCTATCACTTTTTATAGATAACCATCTATCTGCTGTTAATTTTTACAGGTAAATCCAAATTTGCTGGATAAATGGTTTGTCATTGTTGAAGTAAGCTGGACAGAATGACATCTTGCAACAATACCTGCAACAACAATCACCCAAAACCTGACAAAGCTTACTCTGGCCAAATCATTAGTCTTTTCGAACTCATTGTTAACTTCACAGGAAAATCAATAGCAACAACAAAATTTGGCTCAGCATATGCTTTTCTTAACATCTTCCCCTCTTTAACAGATGCAATTTCGGCACTGCATACTGCCATAGACAAACCCCACTACACCCCCTGAAAATGTTTGCGTGGAATGCCCCCGCTTCACTTGATCAAAGCTTTCCATCCAACCATCTGCCCGGGTCTCACCAGTTGGAAATGTTCTATGCTGGCCTGGCACTTGGCCTCCATTTCATCGTTGTTCTTGTTTTCAATCAGGCAGCGCAGGGCCTCTCCTTCATCCACCTTCTTCGCCTTTAGTTTGTCCTGGGAAGAAAAAGTGGAGGAAAAAAACAATGAGGTCTCTATGATATCACCAATCAAAACATTGGAAAAATCCTGACAATTGACAGCAGTGAAAAGTTAAATGCTACTGTTAGTTCTCATTCTTTATGTCAAACAACTGCCCTCGCTTATTTCATGTTTCATTATTGAAGCACTGAATCATTTTGAGAAAAACACAAAGTGCTTATGCATTCTTATCTCTTTAAAGGAAAATAGAGGAACACAATTAAAACTCATCCAAAACTGGAGCAATTTACCTATAATATTCCCTACAGAAATATGTCATAAATGTTACAGTAAAATAACTTCATTTTTCATGACTATTATTCTAAGGAGGCTAGCATAAATTATGCTACTGGTAAAGTGTAAACTACCTATGTGCCTACCTTTGGGCCGGCAGCCAACTTGTACTCATATACATGTAGACAAAGACATTGTTTCTGCCATATCCGGCCAGGGTCCCATTTCATAAAGCTGTTTGTAAAGTTAAGCACGACTTAACGGACGACTTAAATATGGTAATACAAGTGGGTTACGTAATCATTGTTAATTTCAACAGCTTAAGTTGAAATTTACAGATGATAATGATTATTCTTACATGTTAACACATGTTTTGGTTAAAAGTGTATTTTGGCCCAGATTTAGATGAAATATTGGCATACAGTTGTACTTTGTTAAAGCATAAGGAAAAAAATCGGGCACACATATTGGCACTGCATATTCCAGTCGTTCGTAAAGTCATGCATAACTTTACAAACAGCTTTATGAAACAGGGCCCTGATCTCATGAAGCGGATTGGCCCTGGTCCCAATTGGCCCATTAACAGGGGTCAGACTGTACTAATTTCTGCTGAAATTCTCACCTGGCAGAACCTGCGAAGCATCGGGGCACAGGCGGAGATCAGCTTGCGATTCATCTGGATGTCCTCAGCCTCCTCTATTGTGAAGTTCCCGACAGCCTGCTTGCACTGGTCCGTCAAGTCGTTTACATTGTCTTGCAGGCATTGGAGTTCCTTAGGGTGGAGTCAGACATACACAGAAATGGCATTGCAGTCAGTGGCATTCGTGAAGGTACACAAGTTTGAATGGCTACATACAGACTCTGTCCACAATGCAATCATATGTAACAGATCAAGATACAATGCAAATAGCAGCCGGGTATCTAGTTTTGTTGAAGAGCTGTTCACATGAGGCATTCATTTAGTTTTTATGTGTTATGTCCCTATAATCATGATGAATGACACGACATGATGGCATTCTTGTCTTCATGCAAAACAACTCACTCACTGGTGAGAAAAACTGCTCAAAAAGAATGACAGAGTGAGAGAAGTGGGAGAGAGAGAGAGAGAGAGAGAGAGGGAAAGATATATATATATATATATATATATATATATAGATGGATAGATAGATAGATGGATAGATAGATGGATTGATAGATAGATAAACAAAGAGCGGAAGAGAGAGAGATCATTGACTTATCCACATAGATGTCACACAAAGTCAGGAGCATACCAACCAGTCACAGCTACCATTATTACATCACCTCCTTGTCACATATCATGATGCCTCATCAACAGGTCAACAGGTCCTTGGAATGCAATCTGCATTTCACACCGACTCACCTTCATGCATGCTTCATACAGACTACAGCGCTATTATTTCAATTCATTTCCTCATTTCAAAACCCCGAACTGGTTTTTACCCTCCAGCGTGGTTCTCACCTCTCCCCTCTTGACCTTGTCGCTGCAGTGCAGGCCCAGGTCCATCCGACAGTTCTCTTCGATGCGGGGGTTGAGGTGCACGCTGACGGCCCGCTGCCGTAGGACCCGATGGATCTGGTCGGCACAGCGGGGCTGGAGCTAAGCGGACAGGAAAACAGCAAAGAGGTTCAGTATAGTTGTGGGGACAGTCTTCTTGTTTTTTTAGACACATATCTATAAAGACAGTCACAAATCCTAAAAAAAGACAACCAAAAAAATAATCTGGTCTCATCCATGTAGATACCACAGAAAGTACAGCCTGGAGATTGGCCATAAAAGGAAATGAAACATCAAAACACAGAGGGTGAGAAAAATAATAACAATAATCACAAATCAAAAAGTTTGTTATCAAATGAACTCAACAGTACACCGCAAGCTCTGCTGTATAACATCAGGTACCTTCGCATTTATGGTGACATACTGCAGTATGTCACATGGTAATTCATAGTACGAATGCTATTTCATGAGAATTACATTACAAAAGTACTAGTACTTGTGATTAGAGTGGTAATGCACACTTCAGGAGGAATACTCATGCAAGATGTAAGTGGTAATAGTGTCATGAAGTACTATAAATCATGCAGCAGTTTATTTCCAACTTCACTCGAAACAATTCTTATCTCCTCCCATGTGAGATAGACACATGCACAGAACTTGCCAGATATACCACGGTTATTCGTGAATAAAACAGAACTAAGTGAACTTCTGTATCAGGGTATCTGTACATGCTGCATCAAAAGAGACCAAACCAAGTATTTGGCTTTGTTTTGTACCCTCTACCAAGGAGGTTGAATTCTTGCTTGAGCCTGTATGTTTGTTTGCATAAAAATATCAATATTACCCAAGAAGTTGCGGTGAACAGCAATTAGTTGTTGTTGTTTGTTTGTTTGTTGTCGTTTCTTTTTTCAAAGGACTCAGGTCCAGTTAAGCGGCACTAGAGACCCTAAGGCTTTGCCGGATGTCTCCACTCTCCCACTACTTCTACAGTACCGACAGCAAATCATTTTCCACATATTAACGAATGTTTACGCATTGCACGCATATGCGCGCATCACAAATTTGCGAGTATTCACGCTTTTGCAATGCGTTGGATACTTCTTCTTTTTTGATCCAGGATAATAATTCTTTCCAAATATTCCCAAATATTCGCCAATGTGCAATTCGCGAATATTCGGAAATATTCCCAAACGTTTGCGTGGAAAATCATTCGCTGTCGGTACTGTAGTTTCTCATCTCCATACCGGACTTTCCTCATTATGCAGATGGCCGTGGAGGCAAGAAAACACGATGCCAGCGGGAACGTTGTTGGAGGCTGTCCAGTTCTCTGTGTAACACAGAACTTTGGCATCAGACTGGCAGTTCTTGTAGAGCACTGGATCTAACCTGTAGCAGATGTAAAGGGGTAAAACAAAAAATGGGGATGTCATCTTATCTTCAACACATGCCAGGAATCAGTGATAAAAAATGACTTGGAAGTTACACTGATAAATTCAAAGTTGTGAATCTTTTTCCTGACGACCAAGTTGTCAGCTTTTCACTTCACACATTCTTACTTACATTCCAATGCATACCAAACGTGCAGAAAGCATACAGAACTACTACGCCAGTATCATATTTAGCACAGACAAAAGTCATCCCAATGGAAAACGGACCAGGGCCCTGTTTTACGCAGAGTTAAACTTGATTACATAGTTCATTTCAACTGTAAGTCTATGGCAGCCTGTGTAGTAAGGACATTTAAAATCGATTTTATCTTTTGATAAAACGAGGCTCAGAACTACACAGCACTCTGAAGGGACCACTCCGCTCCAGGAAGAATCATAGACAATACAAAATGGCTCACCTGAAATTTCTTGAAATAAAGTACTGTATTTCCAGGAGCTTCTCTGCACAGACATCCTTCATCTGGTTATCATCAATACTGTCCATCAGACATTGTAGCACCCTACAAGAAAGGACAAGAGAAAATGTGATGGAATCTGCAGTAATCACAGTTGCTGGACTACCAGTACACTTCTCAGACATTACAGCGAAACAGAAAGGGGGCGGGGCTGAAGAAAGGAAGACACATTTTCACAATTACAATTATAATTTCACACAAAAACGCATCTTCCCTCCAGAATTTTTTTCTATATGCTATACATACATATGCACATAGACAATTACTTTGGAAAGTTCATATTTCCTAAATCTTGATTACTTAACATTTCCAGATCAATCCTTGTCGTATCAATTCTTTCATTCAATTGTATTTTTCATTTTTATTTGCCTACCTGTCTTTCTCCTTGATCCTCTACGTCTACATGTATTTTCTGAATCTCTATAAGTTACATAAAGGCTATGATGCAAATTTGTAAGGTGCAGTCCAGTCCATCAAGGCTGATGCCTGATACTGTAAAAGTGGAAATTTTTGCGCATTAGTGCAACCAGATGCTAGCACGACCATAAAAGCATGCGAATATTTTTGCATGCCTTATGTTCCAGTCCTGATTCCGCGGAATTAAAAACACACCAAATCCATCTTACCCAATCGAGCGCGAAAAATTACATGCGTAATAAATATCCACTTTTACATTAGGTCAAGGGTCTTTGTCATTCCTTGATATCCACTGCAATATTCAACATTCTTATTTCTCACTATATGGTAACGCTCCTTATTCATAAATCATATTTGTGTGTATGTCAGTGTGATGATTTGAATGTGCATATGCCTATGTATATTTTTAAACATATATCGTCGCTAGGGTGACGAGACCTTGTATCTCAAATTTTGGTGAAAATGACTTTTTAAAAAAATTAATGGTCAGATAATCAGTTAAGTGATGTTCTGTCCGAATCCCAGCTGTCATACCAAAAAAATGAAACCACCACGGCATGTCAAAGGAAAGACTATCCCATTTGCTATCGTGCTTTGGCCGCCATGTTTTTTTGCTCTCCTGAACATTTGACATTTTATCGATACGAGGTCTTGTCACCCAAGAGACGATGTGCGAAATGTAAATGTAAATGGATGGATATGAAAGAAAAAGGGAGAGGGATGGGTTTGGCTCTGGCTCACAAATGAACTCACTCTGAATCAGATTTCTTGGGGCAGAGGGCATCCCTCACTGGCTTGCAAGCTTCGTGGAGGGCGGGGTCAAGTCTGTAGTCTGATCCCGCATCTGCTTCCTCCACCAGATCGGAAAGCTGATGACATCACAGCGACATCACAGAAAAAAAAAAGAAAAGAAAGAAGTGATTCCCCTGTTTTCTGTTACATTGCATAATTCACATGTATATCAATTATCTGAACAAGTTAATTCATTGATCTCACTGACCAGCGATGGCATTACATTTATAATTTACATTCACATCAATTATACGGCTACAATGGGCAAATGAGAAAACACTCATATCCGTTAACACAGGGAGAGATTTGCAGTTCACCATTTGAGAAGGGGTAGTAGAGTCTTCTTGTGTTGAGATTGGGTGTGATGCGAAGGTGAATTGCCATGTGGACAGCCCTAAAAAGGACTGGATAGTCTATATGATAGGAAGTGAAGTCTTGAAGGGATGATCACCACATGGACGGCCCTGATAAGAACCACTGGTTTTTTTTTTATCTTGTGTTATATAGGTGCAGTCCAGTGAGGACGGATCTGCTCAAGGATGATCACTCACATCCATAGACGATTTTTGATTCACATCACTACACGTTTCAAAGAGGAACACACACCACTCTCAGACTCTCTACCTGGATGGTTTCCTCAAGAAAAACAAACTAACAAACAAATAATACACAAAGAGAAGCGACATGCAAGTAAAACTGAAGGATAAATGTGAAATATTAAGAGGTGAACTAATGAGTTTTAGAATGCACCATGACTTTTTAGCAGCATCATTAGATATTAAATCCGGAAGCTGCCTGTCACGATGGCTTCCAAAGGGAAAGACCCCCCACATGTGCCGCCTCAAGAAGAAAAGACTAAAGCCCATTGAGGGCTTGCACTTACGCCTTTCTTGCACTTATCCGAGAGTTTGTTGCGCTTGGCCAGGCCCATGAGGCAGTGGATGGTCTTGCCCTCGCGGCGCACCCCGTTACATTCCGCCTCGATCTCCACAGCACAGCTCTCCATCAGCTCTGGGTTGATCATGTAGTCTGACATGATCTCCTTCCGTACGTCCACCAGCTCCGCCTGGCACTCTCCACTGATGGTCACAGTCTCTGCGGCACAACACATGACAAGAACGACATTACACGGCTGCCAACATTCACGCATCCACATCAGGGAGATTCCATAGAGCAATTAGGGAGATTCTTGTGAATTACATGCATCTCAATGGACACAAATAATCCCAAATCAAGGGAGATTTTGCTATTCTCTTATCGAGACATGATCAGATATTGAAATTTTCAGAAAAGTGGTATTAAATGATATCAATAGAAAGAAATTGTTCATACTTTAAATGCACAATGATTAAATGGATGCTTTCCCAGATGTTAACTGACAGACCATTCTGACCATCTAGTCTACACAAGTTCATCCTTCGTTTGAATATGACAGATGAATTCCGTAAACTGTTACATCGAGCAATGAGTGAAGTGAAAATGAGTGAAGCGCCTAAGAGAAAAAAATAAGAAAGGTCATTTGTACCAATGTGCACATGAGCTATCTGCTAACTGGCTTACAGTTGTTACATCACATGAATCGCAATCATGACAAAATGTACTTCAGCTCCATTAGTAACAGATAAGGCTGATCCTTATCAACTTTTTATTAGTAATTATCATTTTTTTCTGACTCTTTTGACAGGCAAACATTCCCTAATGATGGATAAATTTGTCTTGTGCTAATGACATCAAGGACCAGATGTGCATTTCTCAACTTTTCTACACATGAAAAGGGCAAAGGTCACAGACCAGAATTATCTTATCAGTCATGAAAATTAATGTTCCCACTCGATCACGAGTCTCAGGAGGGTGCTTGTGATACACTCACTCTCTTTGCTCCCTCGCTCCAGGCACAGCAGGATGTTGGCCAGCTTCATCTCCTTGGTCTTAGCGTCACCGAGGGAACACGCCGCCTCTGCCACTTCCTTCTTGCACTTGCGCATCAGCCTGAAGTTGGCCTTGTAGTCCTCGGCGACAACCTTCTGTCTCGTCGTTAGTTTCTCTTTGCACTGCACGGTGGGGAGACGGGTGGAGGAGGGGCGGAAAGGTAATGAAGGAGTGGGTGAAAAGGGGGTCAAGGAGGGGTAGAAAGAGGGGTGTTAATGGGGTAGAATGAGGGCAGACAATAAGGCAGTGGTGAGAAGATGGGGGGGGGGAGAAGTTGCATTCAAGAATATCACAGTGTGTTTGAATTCCTTTGGTTTTCTGATTACTACAAATATCTTATCAGGTATTGTAGAAGCAATTGGTAATCGTATGCTTGTAAGGACCAGCAACTGCCCACGAATGAGTCTATATGCACATCTGAAATGACACGGCAATGCAGTCATTTCTTTAATATTTGCTTTATTCTTCATATGCCATATATCTAAAGAGTCTAATATTCACGAATTGGGACTTCTGGATAATTTTGCGAGTACAATAATGGACAGAGAAATGTGCAAGTAGCGCTCATGTTGGCATCAAAATTCCTATTTTTGCATGTCTTAAAATTTGCCAATAGCACCTGCCTCTCGAAATTTGCGAACATAAAAACCCAACTAAAAACATGGCCTACACAGTATTAATAGGGCATTTTATCTTCTTTTTTTTTGTCTGTTGTTGGGGTTTTTTCTTGATTTTTTTCTAGATACTGAATACTTGCACACTTGGCTACTTGAATGTACCAATCAATCTGCTTTTCTAAGCAAGTATGAGGACACTGAAAGGCACTTTTTACATGATTGATGAATTTAAAAGAAG
The DNA here is from genome assembly GCF_040938485.1 of Diadema antillarum. Classification (NCBI taxonomy): domain Eukaryota; kingdom Metazoa; phylum Echinodermata; class Echinoidea; order Diadematoida; family Diadematidae; genus Diadema; species Diadema antillarum. Next base: position 1,265,779 of record NW_027271264.1, on the reverse strand, counting down.
ATTAAAGACACTCAGTCGTGGCGAGTGGTTTGTGCGGCACGGAGACGAACGCAACACGCTGCCTCCCCCATTCTGTATCAAATGTAGTGACCCCCGAATGAGAATAGCGCTGGCTCAATGGGTCAGCGAAAATACGGTAGGCTACAAGAGAGCTCCCTGTGCTTATCTCATAACCCAAAATGGCTGTCCCAGCGAGCCACGAGAGCTTCCGAATGGACGCACACTCTCAGTGCGCATGCGCATGAAGAGAGGCCAAAAGAGCCACGCGTCTTCTGGCCTCTCTCCTCCAATCACCGCAGCTCGCGGTGACAATATTTGTGTATGATGCGTATACACACACGCACACACACACACACACACACACACACACGCCGCAGCGTCTTCTGGCCTCTCTCCTCCAATCACCGCAGCTCGCGGTGACAATGTTTGTGTATGATGCGTACACACACACGCACACACATACACTAAAACTTGTTTCAGTGATAGCATTACACAAACTTCGGTCGTTCGGAGTTTACGTACCATTAGGGATGGCGATCGGCTGCCTTTAAAATTGCATGTTTTGAATCAGTATGTCGAAATTGTGTGATAAATTGTTCTCTTATAAAATATGTCAGTGTGTGTGTGTGTGTGTGTGTGTGTGTGTGTGCTTATGTATGTGTGTATTAGTTCATAAAGAAATGTATTCAATCAATATTTTGATATTTTATGAATGAAATAGTATGGGGACAGGACTTTTGTATAAAGCATAGCCTTTCTGTCTGTCTCCGAACAATTTCAAATGTATTGTATATTCGTAATGTTATACTGATGCTTATTGTGATCATTCTTTTCTTGTTATAGTATAGTGTTGTCAATTTTCTGTATTTTTCCTCTGTTTTTACTGAAAGTGTTGAATAAATCTGAATCTGAATCTGAATAGAATGTCACAGCTTTCCCAGTTTAGAAATAAAAGAGCTTGCAAATGTAATGCCTTACGTCTTCACTCATCTCCTTGTCAAATTTGTTCTTCAACAGGCATTTGTAGACGCGTCCCTGGCCGCTGACTTCCTTAGGGCAGAAGCGCTCCCGGTCGTCGCGGCAGGCGAAGAAGAGGGCGCGGTCCTCCTGGTAGTCGCGGGAGGAGAGTTCAGCGACCCGCAGTATCTGCAGCTTGCACTTGCCTCCAAGCTTCTTGATGTTCTTCTCTAGGCAGTGGATGGTGCCTCCTTGGGAATGGTGGAGCTAAGGGATTAAAACGAGATTAATTGCACACAAAGCTGTCTGTCATTCTGTTTTCATCCGAAAGTCTCCTTCCACAGATTGTCAGCTCAAGAAGGGTGAGAATAAGAATAAGATTTGATCTCTTTCCCTTTATCCTTTCAGATAATACTCCAAAGGAGTATCCTTTCAGATAATATTCCAAAGGGGTCCTGTCATTAATTTCCTTAACAGGTGCATGTATATACAATATACGCATTGCTTTTGTTTTTATTGTGTACATAATGTACTTTTTATTTATTATGTGCCAAGTAAAATTGAATTGAATTGAATTGAATTGAATTGAATTGAATTGAATTGAATAATACTCCATTCTTCAATTTGATATTACAGATATGATAAGACTAACACAACCATTTTTTTTTTATAGAATGAAGCCCAAATCAATCAAACCCAATTCAGAATGAAGCCCAAAGAGAAATTTCTCAAAATTATTCTCAAGTTTTCGTTAGTGAAAGAAGCAGAAAAATGAATACAAGCCATTTTTTTATAAATCACACCATGTATGTTGTCTAGTATACCATGCGATACCTATTAAAGAGGAATGAGTCTTTCAGTATAGACCATTTCCACACTATGCTTTCTCTAATACCTTTTAATTCTGAATTGTACAGGTTGGAGCTATGAAAAGGGCAATTACCAGACTAAGATCCTGTCCCACCCACTGAAAAAAAGCAAGGCAGCAGAAGGACATAGGGTGATATATTAATGTCACTAAACCAAACAAACAAACACAAATGGAGCAAAAACAGAAACCACTGTTGGCATAACAAAATTTGTGATAAGACACAAACACACCCTTGGAACTACCCCCTGGGACTAAGCATTATCTAAATCATATTCATAAGTCACATTTCATTCCGACTGATTAAACTCACTGTTTTTTAGTCAGACTCTTCATGCATTTTTGAAGAAAATATACCTCTCCAACCATATAAAAGGCGACATAAACAACAACATAAAAACAATATGAAAAAAGATCTTGTTCATCGTAAAATAGTCTAGCATTCCCGCCAAAGGTAACATTTTCTCTTTACTATGTACACTCTATCAAGTGTTCACACGGCGTCCAAATATTGATGCTTGTGTACCACTCAATACACAGCCTCAGCTAACTGCTAAATGGCATTTGATGCAACTGAAATGTGACATTCATTTCAACGAATGTCACACAAGTATCAGTACCAAATTAAGCCCTTTTCACTGTTACATACAAAGGTAGCATCATCACTGTGAATGATCTACGCTTTTGTCAACTATCATACTGATCACACAGTTTGTCACTCTACCACTTTAAAAATTCACAGGTGGTAATTAGTCGCCATGACAACAATCCATACACTCCTATCGTTGCTGGGGTGACAAAAGCTTGTATCTCAGGTTTTTGTGAAAATCATTTTTTGGATTTAATGTCAGATAATCAGTTATGTGATGTCCTGTCCAAAAATTGAGCTGTCTTAGCCCCAAAATGACACCAGCACAGTATGTCAAAGGACAAGCAATCGCAACTGTTATTGTGTTTTGGCTGCCATTTTTTTTTTCTTTTCCTGAATATTTGACATCCTTAAGAGATGGGGCTTTGTGCCAGCAGGTATCATGCTGGTACTGTATCTGCATATTGAAAGTACAGCAATGAAGAGCAGATATATTGCAGCATGGATTTTCGACTCACGTTGGTGGCAGCGTTACCGTCCTCATTCACCACGCCGCACTTGAAGGTGGCAATGTCGTCGCTGCACTGTTCGTAGAAGCCGGTGATGAGGCGGAAGTCGCTGAAGGTGATCTCCTTCATGCGGTTGAGATACTGGACGCACTGTTGGTTGGCGATATCGTCAAAGTGGTCCAGCAAGCAGGGGAGAATCAGTCCCTTACCGGGCTCCATACCGGTGCAGTCACTGAACTGTGTGACCAGGGAATGAGAGCATTCTGTAGTTTCTTTCATGTATATTGATTGAAAGGTAATTGAAAGGTATTTATTAAATAACATCTCTTGCAGCCAGGAGGCTGAATTGCGGACATTTTACAAAGATCATCATGAATACATTCAAATATACAAACATACATTAGAAATATTAACTATTGCACAATAAAATTGACCTTTACCATCAACAAACAAAAAATACAATTATTCACATCTCTGTTCTTATTTGCATAAATAATCTCTTTTGTTTGATAGATAACCTTACTAAAAAAAAAACAACTTTCTTTTCATCTACTCATCTTCTTTTAACCCATCTTCTCTTTTACCCCTCCTTATAAACTTATATATACACATATTCACATACACACATTCACATACACACATACACACACACACACACACACACACACACAAACACACACACATATTATGTATGATCTCCTGAAGTCAATTACAGGAAAATCTAATTTTGACAAGGCAATCGCCAAATTGTGTCTCGCCCATTCTCGTACAAGGAATTAATATTTTTTTAATAACTCCCAGAAGTTAATTGACCTGCTTATGACCTTTGACCTTGTGGTGACCTTCAACACCCTAAGGGACATTTACCATCCAAGTTTGGTCACAAACGGACAAAGGGATCAAAAGTAATGAGCCATAATTGAAACGCGCCATAAAAACTTAACATTGGGCCCTAAAATTTTGTTGACCCCTTTCTGTGACCTTTGACCTTTTGATGACCTTTAACTCCCCAAGGGACATCTACCGTCCAAGTTTGGTCACAAACGGACATAGGGATCAAAAGTTATGAGCCACAATCAAAACGCGCCCTAAAAACATAACATTGGGCCCTAAAAGTTAGTTGATCCCTGTCTGTGACCTTTGACCTTGTGACGACCTTCACCTCCCCAAGGGACATCTTCCATCCAAGTTTGGTCACAAACGGACAAAGGGATCAAAAGTTATGAGCCATAAACGAAATGCGCCCTAAAAACTTAACATTGGGCCCTAAAAGTTCGTTGACCCCTGTCTGTAACCTTTAACCTTGTGGTTACCTTCAACTTCCCAAGAGACATCTACCATCACCCAAGTTTGATTGCCATAGTAGCAACATGTGCTGCGTTACGTGTGATAAGAGAGTCTTGCAAGTAAACTTTAGCGTATGACCTCAAATGACCTTTGACCTTATCATGTGACCTCTTACGGCACCATAACATGAAGGTACCCCAAGTGCATCCATCACCCAAGTTTGATTGCCATTGTAGCAATGTGTGTCGAGTTAAGTGTGATAAGAGAGTCTTGCAAGTAAACTTTAACGTATGACCTCAAATGACCTTTGACCTTATCCTGTGACCTCTAACGGCACCATAACATGAAGGTACCCCCAGTGCATCTATGACCCAAGTTAGGTTGTAATCCAAGTAACTTATGTGAAGTTATTTGTCAAAAGAGAGTCTTGCAGGTAAACTTTAACATAGAAAAGAGAGTCTTGCACATACTCTTTAATATATGACCTCAAATGACCTTTGACATCATCACATGACCTCCAACAACACCATAACATGAAGATACCCCTAGTGCTTCTATCACCCAAGTGTGGCTGCCATTGCTGTAACAGTTGCCGAGTTATGCATCATAAGAGAGTCTTGCAGGTAAACTTTAACATTTGTGACGGACGACGGACGGACGCCATTTGGATCCCTTAGTCTCGCCTTCACCTCCGGTGGGCGAGACAAAAACCATAGCATATATCTATCAAGCTTTGGTGATAGCACCATATTATCCTTGAAACTACCACAAAGAAAAATTGTTACAATCATCTAAATCTGAACAAATGTCCATAGTAATCAGGGCCCTGTTTCATAAAGCTGTTCGTAAAGTTACGCACAACTTTACAAACAGCTTAAATATGGCAGCCAAGTGGGTTTCTTAATCATTGTTAATTTCAATAGCTACAATTGAAATTTGCAGATGAAATTGATTATTCTTACATTTTAACAAACATTTTAGGTTGAAAGTGTATTTTTCTCCCAATGCAGATTAGATACTGATGTACAGTCGTACTTTGTTAAAAGGCACACATGTTGGCATTTCATATTCCGGTCGTTCATAAAGTCATGCATAACTCCATGAACAGTTTTATGAAACAGGGCACTGGTTTGTTACACAGCTGCTTGAAGAATGCCCTGTTTATGAGAAAACTTACCTTCCTGAGGTCTTCACGACAAACTTCCGATGCAGCATTGTCAAAACGGTAGTCCTTCGTCAGGTTCATCTTGTAGTTCCATAGAAACTGCAGAGGGGAACATTAAGATGAGGAGAGCAAAGAAAGAGAAACAGAAAGGGAGAGAGACAAAAGAAAAGAAGAAACAGGGGAGACGAAAAAGAAAGAGAGGGAGGAGAATGGGGGAAGAGAGATTGGGAGAAGATATGGGTAGTGATATGAGTTTAGCTCTCGTGGAAAAATGCATTCAAGAATAGGATGCAGCTTGAACATACAGCAAAATGTGTTTCAGAGAAATTGATCAATAAACCAATCACGACTTCATGTGCATGAGAGCTTTGAGGCGAGTAACGAGGTGTGTTAACATCCTCTACTGAACTGATTTCAAAGCTTCAAGTTCAGACACACTGGTTGATTATAACCAGAGACCAATTCAGGCAACTTATCGTGACAGTGTGATATTTTAAATTTTCCATTTGCACTACTGTAAAACAGGATATTTTCGCGAACTGGAGCTGTCGGCCTTTCTCGTGCCATGAAATTTTCGCGAGTTGCCTCTGACATTCAATGCATATAGTGTAGACAAGAACTTTCACCTGCATTTTAATATTGCAAATCTTGGCTCTCAAGAATTTTGGGATATCAAAATGCACACCAACATTCCACGGTTTACAGTATGTGAAAAAACAACATGCACATACAGTCAGCACCAGTTGTGATGGAACTACTGTTATGATGTCTCACTAGCCTCAACAGCTAGCGGCACATTTTGGCCCAAATTCATGAAGGTGGTACAAATTTAAACCATGGTTTATGCAATTTTCTTCTGTGTAAGTGCGATTGACAGATTACATCAACAGACATCCAGTAACAAACTCGCATTAATATGCCTATTTCCAGCTTTTTTTAGACCATGTCTAGGTTTCAGGTTTAAACCACCTTCGTGAATTCGGGCCTTTGTGTCTGGCCAGGGGTAGGAATCCAAACATTGAGTGCAAGTCACATGACTATCTGATATAATGAGTTTCTGTAGTACCTGTCCTCATTGGAGACTAGTTGTATCATGATAAACTTTAGAGGAAGTCAGAAAACTCATGGTATGCAAGTTTTCTGGCATATGTTTCCAATGGCATACGGCACTTATCAACTGGCAACTTTGAGACAGATGCTGTGATCTTTCAAACGTCGCAATTTTTCACTGGTAGTATGAATGAATGAACCCTCTAAAAATTCTTTAAACTACTGTACCAACTACATAGCCCATGACATAAAGTATGTCATAAATGTCTTTCTCAGAGCAGGGTTACCAACACTCATCTCCCAAAATCTGGAACATTCTAAAGAGGAATCAAGGAAAAATTGACCAGTGTACTACACACATCTCAAAGCAATGGGCAAAAATCAGTCTCGCGTTGAGGAAGAGTTTTGTATTCTCTTGTCTAGACATGAAGAGATTATTAAGGGGAGGTACAGATTTGGTTTAGATGGGGCTGCAGGTTTCCAACTTTTTTGTGTGTGTGTGTTTGTGAGATAATGAGAAACCTCTTATGAAATATGAAAGAACATGTAATTCTAAGAGGAATTCATCTTTTTTTTTCCATGAAAATTGGCCTTGAAATGGCTGAGATATCCAAAGAAAGCAATCCTGATATTGGATGTGACAGGCCACAACTTTTACTAGGATCACTCTGTTTTACCTTATTTTGGGATACCTCAGTCATTTCAAAAACCAGTTTTCATCAAATAAACTTTCACTTCCCCTTAGAATTGCATGCTCTTTAACAATTCATCTAGTGGTTTCTAAATATCTCACAAAATGTTAAAAGCTGAATCCTCACCTCAACCAATACTATACAATCCCTTTACGGTTACCAAGAAGCCTATAGGGCAGAATCTGGCAGACTTGACAGCTCTCTGATGGGGAGTTTATCCTCCCAAATCACTCCTCCACTCAACATCTAATGGAGTAAACTGAACTTGCAGTGTTATGCTCAGTTCCATTACGAGCCAACGTGAAAAAAAAGGAAACCATCTGATCTGCAAGTTAGGCATGTTGTCAACAACAGTCACGTTTGCTGCCACAACAAACACAGGCTAATTAGATGACGGGATGATGACACTATCTCAAAACACTGCCATCAACCTGCATAAATTACATCTTCTGTACAATGTTCTAATGTCTCTCTCTTCAGGAATTTAACAAAATAGAATAGCTTGTGCCCATCCTGTTCAATAATTTCACACAACTAAAAAAAAACAACAACAACCAACACCCATGACCCTACTTATAGGGACAATAAAATGGGTTGTAGTGCAAAGTTATCAAGTCAAACTTACAAACGCAGGATATGATGGAACTTGATGGAACTTAATATGCAATTCTGTTGGTATGACTCTAGTTTGCACAAGCATGCGAGCATGTGTGCATATCGTGGAATACAAGCCAGCCCAATTAGTCCATGGGCCAGGCCAGATATTGGTACCATCTGAGGTGGCAAAACCTTTTTGGTGTCATTTTGTTTGTCGGGCATAGATATGCTTATCAAGCTATGATAGCATTTCCAAATGAGTAGCTTAGTCATAGTAAATGAATTTTTAACCAATTTGGTCTCGTTGTTATATCCCTATACTTCTGAATCGAAACTAACCGCCATACAAAGAAGAGCACTGTCTTCTGTATGTTCCATAGAGCTGTAAAATGCAGCTCTATGGTATGTTCACAGGTGTTCTGTTGTAAACGCGGTGCGCTTGGTCTTTATTCAAGGCAGCGAAGGGAATATCCAAAGGTTATGATGTCCACAGCGCTTAGTCTTTATTCTAGACGGCGAAGGGAATGTCCAAAGCGTATGATCCAGTGTATATCCTTTTATCTAAAAACAACAACAACAACAAAAGCAATTCCTCGTGAATTTTACCGTATCTTTCAATTACAGTATTTATCATTTTCCAGGCGAAAACACTACGGTGAAAACGCTGATACCACGCCAATGTCGCGTTATTTCCCTCCAACAATGAAAGATAATGCAAAAACAATGTACCGGTACACTACAATACATTATAATAAATAACATTGTAAATGAACAGAGTGATTTTTGTTTAAAACTGATGTATTTGTTGATAGGGTGGTATAAAAACAGTATAGATAATCCCTTTTATGAGGAACTTTAGATATGATAACGGTACATTGGTCTAGATAAAGAACTAAGCGCACCGCGTGACAGCTGTGGACATCATAACCCTTTGGATATTCCCTTCGCTGCCTTGAATAGAGACTAGGCGCACCGCGTTTACAACAGAACACCTGTGGACATACAGAAGGCAGTGCTCTTCTTTGTATAGCCGTTTAGTTTCGATTCAGAAGTATAGGGATATAAATACGAGACCAAATTGGTTAAAAATTCATTTATTATGACTAAGCTACTCATTTGGAAATGCTATCATAGCTTGATAAGCATATCTATGCCCGACAAACAAAATGACACCAAAAAGGTTGTGCCACCTCAGATGGTACCAACAACCCATTTTTCGGGTCTTGGCCCATGGACTAAATGACCAGTCTTTCTAATCTGCTTTTTACCTCACTACATTTGAATGCAGTCAGCAGAATTCAAAGAATTCCAGAAATTCAGCCCCGAAAAGAGATATTCCACTGATCCTCTTAAAATGCTATTACTCCTATTAAGCACTCAAAATTAAAAGTAAGGCACTTAAGTACACAATGCACAATCGACTCCTTAAGCAAAACTCCAGTCATTGTTCAGTCATGCACAATTTGGCGACAGCGCTGCAAATGCGGGAAAAAAAAAAAGGTCATGTGAGAATGTTGACAAATAAAATCAATTTTTTGCAACACGATCCAAAAATAGATAACTCTTGTGTGTGAATGGGCGTACCATGATTTACCTGCTGGACCTTTTTCAGGCTCACTGCTACCCGTATACCTGTGTGAGCCGGATAAGTTAAAATCAGGTCGAGTTTGGAATATCAACTGAGTGCTGATGAACGGCTAATCATAGCTATTACAGTGCCTGGACAAGTAAAGGTTTAAATGCCTTCAATTCACATTCAGGTGCTCATATCTTCGATATTCTAGGGAGACATTAAAACATGATCTGATAATACAGGAAGGTTCACGAAAGAAGGGGAAATAAAGACAATAATGCATTTGACTTTGACATTTGACCTTGAGCATGTGTACCCAGAGTTAATGGGCACAGCTTCTTCCATTCCAACATACAAGTGTTTATATGCCAAGTTGATACCTCAAACGGTTAAGGCACATCGTCCACAAAATCAATTATGGACGGGCAGATGGACGGACAACCGAAATTATAATGCCTCTGGTGCCACATCATGGTGGAGGCATAGCAAAAACTGAACATCATACATTACAGCATTTAGGATTTGAATGCTCTCATGATCCTGTAGTAAGGATCAAAACTAGCCGCACACTTTTATGTGATGTCATTCGTTACTTTCTATGTTTTGTTTTGTTTTTTGGGGGGAGGGCAAGGGCAGAAAATGTGTTTTACACGTTAATAACCAAAGTTTCAGGAGCGATGATGCCAGAGTCCCAAATCAGAAAGCAAATAGATAAGCTTGGATTCATAGTGGTATTGACTTTCTACCTGCAAATGACTGAACTTAAATATGTGAGGCAAACCATATTGTATGCTCCTGAGGACATTTGAAACTCCCTCCTCAAAAGGCAATGACTGTAAACACCTAGGCTGAGTGGCTATAATCAAACACTGCTATTAGGCTAATGACGTTGTTGAGCTTTCAAGGAAATACAAATCCTCTGAAAACAAAAATCAAAAATTGAAAAGCTCATTCCCTCAGACGGGAGGGATCAGTCGGTGACAGCACATCTTTGCTCTCTTTCTCTCTCGCAGCTCGCCGGAGATCCCCTTATCAAGCTAAGTGTGGGTTTCAATACAGAAATGACACAAGATATACTGCAGTATCATACTGCTCTAGCCTTTGAGCATCATATCTTATTCCTGTTCCTCATTAGGCTATAAGATTATAGGTCGCCATCCAATTTTTTGTTGTTTTTGTTTGTGACATTACTAAAATTTGAAAGGAAAGATATCCCTGTGACTACATGTCATGCTTACCACTCACAAGCTTTGGTGGAGCAGCATGTGAACTACATGCAATCAAATCAGGCTCAAGTTGGCTCCTCATGAGCAATACTGTGATACAATGATTGCTAAATACGAAAAAGGAAGGATCGCTCTGGATCATAGGTTGCAAGAAGTCCATTTCTACTTGGCATCTAACAAAAGAAAGCTTCTACCACTCAAACTTCCTTCATGGTTTTGGGAAAACTGACTGCACAAGATTCTCTTCTATTTCACAGATTCTATCTTTCACACACACATAAAAATATCAAATATGAGTCTATGTAATTCTGGTTTGTTTGTTTGTCTTGTTCATGAATAAATGTTTCAAAATTCACCTGAACGGTTGAATTACTGTATTAAAGATACATGTAAAAGACTCTCAAATCTTGTGTGACAATTTTCAAACAAGCCCTGGGTGAAAAATATCGAAAAATATATATACAGGCCCATACAAATAATTGCTGAGGCCAGCATATTGTACACATTAAAAGCATATGGTATCTAAGGTAACATGTGATCTCATATTACATTATGCACGAACAGTGTTTCAAGTTATTTGAATATCATCCTTTGGTCTTTACACACTGTCAACATACTTAAATCCCAAATATGTTGTATAATGTAGTAGCACTTGGAGTCAACAAGCTATTCATGTCCAACTGACTTTAACAAAGAGTAAAACAATCAAAGCAAACACACAAGTAGATGTTAACACAACATCAGACACAAAATTAGTTATAGAGTTCAATAGGTTTCTCATATTTCCTGAAACGGTAATGTTTGTTTCAATCACTTATAAATGCAAATTAGATGAGGTCATGATATCCTCTTAACATGTCGTACACTGAACTGCACTCCAATTTTCAGTAAACTTTCTTCTTTTTTCCATTGAATAAACAAGACTAAATCAAATCCTATTGATATTTATACCATATCATTGTAGGCTTGTCATAATTAGGTAATGAGGAGTTTTAAGGGAAAGGGATAACGGCTGTGAAGTGATAACATGTGTTTCTCTTGTCTGCAGGCCTCAATGCTGGCCTGACAATCTTGTAGTCTATGGTGATTAATATTAATGACTATGGCTATGATATGAGTCCTCATTCAGAACACTCTTCATGGTTTCTCCTTTCCTTTTTGTGAATACCTAATGTAGATCTTTGTCTTTTTTGTTTTCCAGCATCAGCTGGTCAGAACAAAAATGAAAGAGAAACTATCATTGATTTCCTGCTCCATAAAGGGCAGGCATATTTACTTTTGATTGGTCAAACACTCACAGAATGCAATCTATACACGACCTCATATGAACTGAGAGAGTTCGCAAATATTGAAGGGTAAATTTTCAAGCGTTCTCCTCTGTAAGTTTGAGGAATAATCACTAACTAGTTCAGAAATATTGACTGCTCTTTAATAGAGGAATGAATGTGAGATCATTGCAGGCCTGTGAGATCAGACATGACTGGACTGTTGAAATATCTAGATTCATATGTGTTTCTCACTAATTATTCCTTTCATATGGTAATGTTATAATAAAATAGCAATTGGCCTTATTCTCTAATTTTCTGTTTTTTCCTCTGACTGATCAAGTCCAAGAAACTACATTTCTTCGAATCGACGCTTTATCTTTTTAATTACTACAAATGTAGTTTTAACATGCACTGTTCAAATTTCATTAGAAAGTATTTCTGTTGCAGAGTCATCAATGCTTCTAATTTCCTGAATTAATGACTGGCCATACATTTTAGGAGATAAAAGTTTATGCTTCAGTCTGGAATTTGCAATATTTTTCTGATCTTGGGCAATATCTCTGACCCATTCTATCTAATCATTCTCCAAAACAGGCTACTCCGTAAAATTCAGAATTGCCCATTTTAAGACGGAAAAATGATTTAAAACCTAGAAAAAAAAACTTTGGACTTGGCGGGTCAATATTGAGGTGGGTCAGTCATCATCAGAGTAACAATGGAAGCACGCTGCATGAGACGGACGATAGTATCCATTCATGCAAAGGAAATTGATTCATAATTAACACTGATCACTACAATGAACTACCCTAAGGGCAAAATGGGCATTGCCAAAAACACAATGGCACTGCCAACAGGTCAGATGTTGTGATTTCTAAGATGAGCTGTACGTATAGGTACGTTTACATGCACGACGTCATGCATTTTAATAGTGTACAGTAAGTACGGTTCAAGTTAGTATATAGAATTGCTCCGAACTGAATGCAGGTAGTATTAAAATAAATAGGTTGTAGCTCCAACACTTTCAAATTGTACTTGGCAACATTTGATTCATGAAGATTCATATATATAAAAATAATGTTTTTATAGAGACAATTCTACACACTATTTCAGACGAATTCTTTCATGCAGAAAACAGCAACATACACGCTAATTAAAGTGGTTGAAATTGGTCACATACAATGTATGGGCAATCCAACAGGTAAAAGCCAAAGCAAAGTGACACCAATTGGGAAGTCAGAGGTGTATGGCTAAAGTAAAATCTTGTTAAAACTGGTGAACTTTACGTAAAATCTTGTTAAAACTGGTGAACTTTGTTGATAAAAAACATCAAATAAACAAACAAACATCACCATGCCACATGACACCACAATGCTGTAAATGCAGCACGCATATTGAGATGCCGTTAACAATAACTCCACTACTGCCGAAGTCAGGTAAATCATGTACAATATCAATGGTATTTTGAAACAGTGGTCCAGAAGGCTGATCACACCATGCTTATTAAGTCTACTGCATTTCATCATTTAAAATGAACTGCATGATTGTCCGTATTTGAGCAAAATCCTCACAGAGCACTGGACTGTAAGGCAGTGCAATCAGTCAGACTAATTTCCCCCTTTGAGCAATCCTTCCTTGTAATATTCAAACACTGTTAATGACCTAATTTGGACCTTCAATAGAGCAATGCCTCCAACCATGTGACGCCGTATAAGCCTTAAATTGTACAAATTAGGTTAATTAGAAGGAAGCCTTTGTCGAATACAGAGTACACGTATCGAGGTAATCCATCCAAAGTGACGACTGTCATTGTATCACCACAGGATTCGTTCCCTATTAAACTTCACGGCTAAAATTTCCCTCAACCCATCATGTTCTGGGACAATTTACGACAGATATTATCCTCCTGTCGTTGTTAGATTTGTGCATTAATTTTGGAAAAAGATGAGATGGGATTGCTTCAATTCATAATATATTCACAGCTGTGAAAGAAATTTACACAGAAAAGCCAATTTTAGATACAAACAAACTTTAATTTCCGAGAATATGTTGCCACTTTAACAAAGTACAAATTGTAATGAATTTAGCACGTTACAGGCTTTTGATATTCCTCAAGTGAAACAAGTCTATATGTGAATAGTAAAGAACTCTAATGAAAATGTTTCAATATATCTTTACAAAACACTGACTATAGTATAAACAGTAAAAGAAGTCTGATACACAAATACATCATCACAGTAAAGAAACATTTTTTTTAAAAATAATTCATGGGCTAAGGACACATAGACCCCATTCAATTGTCTTCTAGAAAGGTAGTAATTAAGTTTGTCACAGCTGTGACCTTCTCTATTTACATCGTTTGCAAGCATTTTTGTGTAAACTTAAATCCCGATTATTTGCTCAGGTGCGTATTGTGACATGTACATCATGTATGCGTGTGTTTGCATGTAGGTGTATGATGATGAGCTGAGAGTATAATGGACTAAGGTCTATGACTTAAAATGCCATTTGGATGGTTGAATCTATTGAACGTAATGGGTACATTGTCCGAACAAGACAGCAATCTATCTCAAGGAGTGAGACGTAAACTAAATGCAGCAACACACACTGCCAACAAGACACCGCAGCCAGATGAATTCAGGGACAAATTTGGGGTTTTCATATTAAATTCTTACTAGTTTCAACAAATCTGTTACTTTTTCACTATTGACTCGCTGGATCCTACAATTTGCAATGGTTACAAATGTATAATTTTCCCTTACACCTGTCTTAGAGTGAACTGATCATGGGAAATCTTGGCCAGTTAATACAGACAAAGAGGATCTCACTCAGGGTCCTTTTTGATGAAGAGTTAAAATTGATTATATAGTTGATTTCAACTGTACGTCTATGGCAGCCTGTGTGGTAAAGAAATTTAAAATCAATTTCATCTTTCGATAAAACAGGGCCCCTGGTCACAGTTGGATGAAGTATCAACAAAAAAAAAAATTGGATGTTCACATGGCCGTGTACAGTAATATGCATCATAGCATATTCGACTGACAAAGAGGGTCACGCCATGACAACTGTAAAAGTGGATATTTTCGCGTGACTAATTTTTCGCGCTTTGCCGGGTAAGAAGAGTTTCGTGTGTTTTTAATTCCGCGGAATCAAGACATCACACACAGGATCATATGGCAAGCAAAAATATTCGCCTGCTTTTGTTTTCGTGCTAGTGTCTGGTTGCGCGAAATGCACGAAAATTTCAGCACCGCGAAAATTTCAACTTTTACAGTACTGGATGGACAGAAAAGATGAAATAATCAAATGGCCAGCCATGCGCCACGTGTACACTTGTCTGGTGTACACTCCAGTGACTTCTCATACAAAAGATGAGAATGGGGATGGGGTGGGGTGGGGTGGGGATGGGGTGGGGTGGGGTGGGGTGGGGTGGGGTGGGTTTTTTTCCCCCCTCATCACTGCATGAATGGAAGAGCCAAGCCATGACGAAAAGCAAATAACACATCAATGCAATGCTGTATTCCCCTAGACTGTAGTGAATGAGTACAATGCACATCCTGTTTTTCTTTAACATAAATCATGTTTATTGTGCCAATTGAAGGAAAAGACTAGAAAATTCTTTGTCATCTCCATTAACAAAAGAAGAAAGGCCATGACCTGCTTGTTTGGGGATATTTTTCCACAATTCACCAAATGCTAAAGAGGACATGCATAAATCTACCATCTGATATTTACCAAAGTAAAAACACCATAAAAACTAACCATAAATTAGATTAATCACTTTTTCAAGGACATTTATGACTCCCAGTGAATAGTTCTTGAGTTATTACAACATTTAGTTTGCTTCAAAATTAAAAAAAAACGACTTACACATAAAAGGTTATAAAAACTTGCCTTCCAAACTGTCGTGAATGCAGATTCATCAAGGAGCATACATTGTACAATAGCTGCCAACATGTCTGTGCACAATTTACTAATCATTCTTGTATTCTCCCATATAATCAGAGAGGAATTATCTGATCGTCTTTGTATAGAGCCCGTTGATTCATTGAAATAATTTTCCTTGTACTATGAACATTTTTTTATAGCAAATTTCTATTTGGTTTCATTGCCTTTGGACCTTTGATTGAAATGTGAGGAGGTCTCAGAATTCCTCTCACTGAATGACTAGCAGTCCATTAGGTTACCAACGGGTGGTCTGTCGGGTTCCCGACAATAATTGTGGTCTGTATTCTATTTAGATTAATTCATGAATTCATGCCAATTTCTATAGCTTCTGAAATTGAGAAATAAATAACAAGTCTGGCGGGGTCACTGATAAAAGATGACTGTTAAGTGTAAAAGGTCAGTAGCTCTCCCTAGGTTTCATGCCTTTGACCATCAGATGTCAATAAGGTCTAAGAATAGGTCAAGGTCAAGTCCAGCCTTGTGGACACATGGAAAATGAGATGACATGAGTCTGTGTGCATCACTGAGTGTGCTAACTAGCCAATATCATACGAAGGCAAACTATCATTTTAGTCCTGTGTTCACAAAGTGGTAACCATGCGTGCAGCACACGTTTACAGTACTGAAGGCAGGAATTGCACTCACACTAGCAACTCAATTCGGTTCATTCACAGCCTACCGCGCAACTTTATTATGTAAAATGAGAAATCGCTTGAAATGCAGGGCTTTAACATCAATGGCTTACATTAATGAACACGTCTAAACGTGGTATTTGTACAATGCATTACACTGTGTATATCCATAGGAAGCACTGGATGTCATGTGCACAAACCTGTTTGGTGACATCATTAGGCTATGAAATTCACACTTCAGATCTGGCAAGTCGCCAACTTGCTGCAAATCAGGTGAATACTTACAGTGTACACTACAGCACCTTTTTTTTTTTTTTCACGATGGTATTTTTGTCTACTTTACAGACATCTAAAAAAAACATATCTCCAGGTTGGACATCTCATGGTATGTCCCTGACAGGGCTTTAATTTGTCCTGATTAATGACTTTAAGTGGTCTGTTTTTTGATACCTTCCTTGTAATTCTTATCATGTTGTCATGGTTATTTTTTTTTGTTATAATAATAATGATGATGATAATAATAATAATAATAATAATGATAATAATAATGATAATAAGAACAATAAATAATAATAATAATAATGATAATAATAATATCTTAATATTATTATTACTATTATCATCATCATCATAATCATTATCATTAATATTTCAATTTCTATTATTCCTATTTTCATCATCATCGCCATCACCATTATGATAAAGATGAAAGTTATCGTTTGATGCATATTCATACACTACTGGAATTTTAATGTACATATATGCATTTGCATGTCTCTATGTCAAGTACTTTTCTCTGGCCTTTTGATATGGGGGGAGGGCAACCATACTCTGGTTGTGGAAAAAAAAATACACGGAAGTCAATTAAATTTGTTGAGAAAGCTGTTACATTGGGCAGGAGTGTGTAGAATATGAAAATTAATTTCAACAGGATGGCTTCCTTCACAGTGGTTTATCAATGCAGTTTATACACTGATTTTGACTCTTGTCACCCTGAAAAGGATCTGGCTAGAATCCATCACACGCATCACCGTGATAGGTCCTCGGCCGAAGGAGACATTTGATTTGCGGCGGATGGATTTCAGAGCTTTGGCAGTGAACATCATCATCGTTTCAGTTGGCACAAATACAGACATATGCACTGCTGTGACGTGGATGAGGTCATGTCAATCTTCCTTTATACTCAGTTAACATCAGCAGGGTTTTGCATTATCTATTGAAGGTCTTTTATTTTTTGCACAATCTGCCAATCATGTTTCTGGTTAAAATATTGAGAAATATGACAGGCGATGACAGTATACTCATGTGGTAATTTTTCCTCTGCTATGTTTGCTACACACGGTTCCGTGACATTGCTCCTGCGACAACTGCTCCCATGAAATATCTGCATGGTAAGCTAAACATTAATTCTACTCACAAACGTAACGCTTACCCTTATCCTAATCCTCATATCAAACTAAACCAAAAACCCTATTACAACCCTAACCCTAACCCTTCAGTCTTTGGAGAAAATATGACAGGAGCAATTGTGCAAAGGAGCAAATGTATCACCACTACACACATCACCATAGAGCTACCATGTCTGATTCGGTTACAGCTCGTTATTCCTAAGGTTCGTTATCCGAAGGCTCTTTATTCCTAAGATTCGTTATTCCGAAGGTTCATTGTTCCGAATTTCATTTTCGGATTAACCAATCTTCAAAATAACGAACCTTCGGAACAACGCCACAAATTTTCGGATTAACGAACCCTTTTTCATTTTCGGATTAACGAACCTCTAGGTATAGGGAATTTGCGTGTTTCGGATTAACAACCCTTCGGAATAACGAACCTTCGGAATAGTGAACCTTCGGAATAACGAACAGCACCCGTCTGATTCAAATTCCTTGGTTCAAATGCCATGCAGTAGGCCTAATATGAGCATAACCACCATGTCTATACAAAGTGTAGTTGTACCAAAGAGAAATATAGCACATGAGGCAAAAACAAAGAACTATAATTACATGTGTTTGATTTGCCAATGAAAGAATTTCTATGGAAGAATGAAGTGGTAAGATAAAGATGAAATGTACATTGCATCCTAATATAGAAACTGAGTAAATTACTGAGAACTGACCTTTAGCCCTACAATCTCTACACACACTTGTAGAGCTATACTGTATGCAAAACCAAAGAAAATATTTCCCTATCTATACAATCTATCAATAGTCCACCAAATAATACTAGTCTTGCCTAGTGGAAGCTATGATTTAAAAACTGAAAAGCCAGGGGAATATTGCCCATTATCACAACCTACATTTATTCAAAGTGGTCACCTATTAAGTCACCATGCATATAAATTACATACATACAAAGAACACTTTACTGGATCACTTCATATCTTCCTTACAGATTTGTAACACAAATTATCTTAAAGAATACAAATGTATTAAATAAGATGCCAATTAACATAATGAAGAAAAAAAATGGGAAAATACAACATTTATGTCAGCTTGGCTACTAGTACACAAGAAACATATCAGCCATGATGGCTCTTATAACACTTTAAAGAATTGTATGTGAATGGTGACTCACTGTAGACCATTTGAACAGCCGTTAACTTTCCAAACACATGTATGATTTCTGTGAGTAGCAACCCTGGCTTTTCTATCATCATAAAGGATCCACTCCACGACCCTCTCTCGTCCAGGATTAAACGATCAACAAGGTCACACTGAATGAGGCGCAGGGATCAAGCAGGTGGAATTTGTGCAGTATTTAGAAGTCTCAATACAAGTATATCACTTCACAGGTATTGGCTATCCCTCATTTATAAAGAGATTCTAATCGAGCTAAATAGACAATGCAGCCATCTCTCTTTCCCCTACCACTTTTCTACACACAAAGTTCACAATGTATCTAGAATTCTATAGCCACGAATGCTAAATGAAATGGGTCAAGGAGTTTTGTCAGCTCATTCGGCACAGAGCACTGAAGGAGCATTGAGCAAGGGTTGTTATCGCGCCCCATCCACAGAGCCTGTTTTCTCATCGGCAGAGACTCCAACTCTCCCGTTTTCGACGGGAGATCTCCCGCCGAAAACCCATATTTGCAAAATCTCCCGTTCTCCCGTTTGAGATTTAATTTCTCCCGCCCTGGCTCAATGTCTCCCGTTGGAAAGGATTTCTTACTTATTGCTATCGTATGTTGCAAAAATAAGCCTTAGATAGCACCAGAGAGCATCTATAACCCTAGGAACTTCGCGCTTCGCACACATTAACTTGGAGTCTCCCGTTTGCTAGGGGTTTCAGGCGGGAGAATCTCCAGATCAGAAGGTGCTTCGGGTTGGAGTCTCTGCATCGGTCACTAGTCGTCCGGAAGCAAAGGTTTTTTTTTTTTTTTCCCCATCAGCCACAGAAGTACATCATATCAGTCTATGATTAATCTGACTTGTGTTGGTCAACTATCACATCAATGTCAAACATGTGTCGGGCGTAATCCGATGAGGCAAGATCATACAACGAAGGAACTAAAGCTCACGAGCTAATAATTTACACCATTCTTGGTCGCAGGTCAAGTAAATGTCAGATAAGTCATGTCCTGTCTGATGATTTTAACAGGTATCAGACAGGTTAACCTGAATACTTGTTCTGGGGATTCAGCCATTGGTATTTCACCCTTGGTGCAACATGGACAAATGTGATCATGCAATATGACCTGCTTTTTCTCTCACAAAACAAGATGATAAAAACATGGCTGATGTTACCATCAGTGCTAACCTTCAAAACATCAAAAGTGCTTTTTTTTTTTAATGTCTACTTGGAAGCAAATTTTCCAGAAAAAGTAAACCAGTGCTGGGAAAACCTAAAATTCACGAAAAAATGGTCCCCCACTCGCATTCTTCATCGATGGAAGATTTACGAAATGTAGAGGGCATCACAATATTCAACCACAGGACAATCTGCAGCACACAACAGTTTAACATATTTTAACTTTTGCATGGAAAGGGAAACTTGTACAGAGTATGTCAAATTTCATTGCATTTTACACCATTTATGATGGCAGAAATTTAGATATATGATGACTTGTTAATCCTGACTGAGATTTGTTTACTGATTGATGTGACTGTTTGAGTGCTTTATTCAGTGATTGGTACAGATGTCTAGAAACTACCTGCTAATGAATAGAGATTACCCTATCCCACTAATCCCTATCGTGCCACCATTGTCTTCCTGTTAAATGGGGCACAGCACTACACCAGATTACAATTAGGTCATGACTGGAGGGGCGAACTCAGCGTTGATGGCAAAGCTTTGACAAGTGCTAGCTACAAAATGCCTATAAGCACATGACTGTTTGAGGAAATCTTTTATTGCTATTTTTTCTTCGAGATCTTAATCTGGTATCTTGAGACAAAAGATGCTACCTTTTTTTTTGGAACAGACAATTTATCGTTGAATACAAATAAAGCCTTCAATTAATTTAGATATGCAATATTTCTGCCTATCATTGAAATCAAACAGTATGATTATAGCTGGGCAAGGTAAGGCAAACAGTAATGAATCACATACATTATCAGACTGTCAAACAAGAACTAATTGCACCAAATTGATTTTTGCCAAAAAGAAAAAAAAAGTAAATACCAGATGGCATAGATTTGGAGACAAACATAGGTTAGACCTCCATTTCACACATGTTTGTAAAATACAATCTCCAATAATCTACAACAGTACACTGCCTTTTTAATACTGCGGCACCACACAAACACTCAGAAATTACCACTCAGAGTTCAATTGACAACAATCAATCTCCCACAGATTATACAAATGTGCTACATGCTGGGTGTGTTGTTGCCATAGCGATAAAATATCCAGAGGTACTCACGTGGTTGCAGTCCGGCGATATGTCATTTTCACCCTGAATGCAAAGATGAAAGAGAGTGGGGAATTATCAATAAAACGCATTACTTGTCAAGGTCGTCATTACTGAAATGACAAGGAGAGAGCACAAGCGACAAACAGAACAGCAAAATAGGTAGCAGATATGACATTGGAATAAACAGAAAGCATATACTATATCCAAGCAAAATTGTTCGAGTGCTTTATTTTAACGCTACTTTCTGGTCGCACACAATGCGTGCAAAATTTCCACAAAGCGAAAATTTCTACATTTACCGTAGTATG
The DNA here is from genome assembly GCF_040938485.1 of Diadema antillarum. Lineage (NCBI taxonomy): Eukaryota > Metazoa > Echinodermata > Echinoidea > Diadematoida > Diadematidae > Diadema > Diadema antillarum. The sequence continues at coordinate 1,244,259 of NW_027271264.1, read as the reverse complement.
CATTCTACAGTGAACACAATACTACCATTTGTGGACTTTAAAATCACACTTGACCACTGAAATATCAATCTGTTCACCAGTCATGACATCAGAAATGCAATTGAAACTACGTATGTGAATACAATATATTTCTTTAAACATACAAATTGTTATCAATATGAACAAAAATATATCAAAGCATACACATATGAATACCAACTCATGGTCACATAAACATTTGTCCTTAAACAAGAAAAATAATAATGTCTATTCATCTCTGTGTAGAAAACATTTTTATTCTAACAGAGAAGTATGTACTGTATACGTACTTGTATATAACATGTCTAGTGTAAGACCACTGCATGTTAAGGACTGGATACATAATGAATTTGTGGAACATTGTGTACACTAGGACCTGCTAGACAATCTCAGCAGTAGTTGAATTTGTGATAAAAAATCAGAGTCATGGAATGAAAAAAAATGTTATCACTTTTTAAGAGAACTCTCAGCATATTTCCAATCTTGGAGATGACATACAACAAATCAGTGAAACACTTTCAAGAATATCAATTGACTTGCAAAATTTGCAACACGGCAAAATATACCACGAACTGTACATGTAAATGCAGAAATGTTTGCGGTACATGAATGTTCGCATATTTTGCATTACTTCTGGCTACAGCAAATTCTTAAACCTGCGAAAATGTCTTCACACAATTTTCTCTGCACGTGGTGAATGGGTTGACAATTGTGCAGCATGAATTCAACAATGCCCGCATAAGTCTTTGAGCTGCTGAGCGTGAAAAATTAATCATGCGAAAGTATTAATGTTTACACAGTATACTGTATACGCTATATATTTCGCGTGGGTTTTATTTTCGCGAATTTCGCGAGTCGGGAGCTATTCGCGAAATTAACAACACGCGAAAATATTACCTTCCAAAATAAATCCCTTGCCTTGATGATACGAACATTTCAGTACTAGTATACCATGTCACGGCTTACCGAACAGACCATACTGGCTAAGCTTGTTTACGCACGTCCACATCTACTTACGAATACTGTAGAGAGCCAATCCATTATCGGAAGGGGACCACTCGTCAGAAATCTAGCGCGATGGACTTAACCACTTTAAAAATGTTGAATTCTAACTTACTAGTTCGCAGAGTTTGGTAAGTTTTTTTCATGCAGTGTATAACTAGTATCATTCTTATTTGCTAGTAAGTTGAAAATTCACACTTTCTTTGGCACTTCATATTTTCTCTGGTCCCCCAATCGCGAATTTAACCACTCGCGAAAATGTGTGACAGCGGCAATTCGCGAAAATTTATGTACGCGAAAATTATAGCGTATACAGTAACCACTGCAAACAATTTCAGCCTTCCGCTTGCATTATAACTTGTGATAATTTGAGCTATATCTGGGGGCTTTGAAAAGGTATTAATTCTTCTGCACTTCCTCTATGACAGGTTTTCAAAGTGTGAACACACCTAGGCTACAATATCTCAAGAAATTAGCTTACAACTGAATTAAAATGACCACACAGGCTCAATGCTGCCTCTGTAGTGCAGAGGGGCAGGAAGCTGAGGATACATCACCCTTGCTCATGAGGGAAAACATATGCCTCATGTCATAGTTCAATGGAGAGAAACGTGGCTTTCTTAGACTTTCAATAGCACACATACAAAGCAATAAGGGCAACCAGGAAACACAGAAAGACAGGACTGGGACTGAGGCACTGTTAGACTCCTGCAATGACAGCCGCCTTTGCCAAGACTTCCAAATTTGTATTCAGCCACATGATACATATTTATTTACTGAACAGCAACAGGCTAGGGCTGCGGATGTGTAGTTGTAAACAATACACCTGGGTAATGTGTGGAGAACATTTTTGTGCCATTTCCTCTCTGGTAAAGTGAATACAGTTGAACCTCTCGTATCCGGACAAGTTGGGACCGGGGCTCATCCGGATAAGGGATTTGGCCGGATACGGGAGACTCAATGCTTTATACATGGGCAAGTCCAAGATAAGGTCCCCTCAGAAGGCAAAATTTCATCTTTGCTCAATATTGATATGTTTGGTATCATTTTGAAGCTTATGAGTTGAAGTTTTGATTTCCATGGAGGAAAAAATTATATTACGTAAATTTATGCAAATTTCAAGGGCTTCATTTGCATAAATGTGAAACACAGCGTTACGTATGGGACATTTATAAAAATTCATATTAATTCAAAGGAAAGCAAATGATATTTGATTAATATGTGGACATAAGAAGTTCATCAAATAGTTTAACTTGGTATGAAAATTTAGGGATTATGCAAATGATTATGCAAATTAGCTCGTGTCCTATCATGAGATGTCCCATACGTAACAAATTGAGGTCATTTTTTTTAGGTTTTTTCTGAAATTGCTAAGGTTATATTAATGCCCTTTTGGAAAGTTCTAATTTATTGTTTAGAGAAATTAAATACCATAGAAAAAAGAAAAAACAGTAAAAGGAATATTTTTTATTAGGCATTGAAATAATGTTACGTATGGGACAAATGCGTTACGTATGGGACATCCTCATACATAATGCATGTAAATGCATAGTAGCTAGCTGGGAAGGTCTCTCAGTACACAAATGGTCAATCATCCTGAAGAAAGCATCCCAACATTGTCGCTACTTTTTGAGTTATAGACACTTTAAACAATACATGTACTTGATTGAACAATTTTCAGAAAGGGGGAGGGGAAAATGGCAAAATACACAATGAAAAATCAGCATTAAAGGGATGGTATAGTTTTTTGTAGAAATGGGGATTCAGTTTCCAACATTTAATGAGATGATTGGAAACCAATTATATGAATTACTAAAGAGCATACAATCCTAAGACTAGAGGAATTCAAAGTTTAGTGATGGAGATCCAATTTGAAATGGTTGTGATATAAATATTTAAACAGAATATAAAGTAAAATTATTTTTTTTTAAATTGCAAGTGATACACAAATTGGTCTTATTTAGGTTTCAATAATAGCCACAACAAAATTCATGGGTATACATACTGAGGTGTGACTCGAATCAATGACCTGACTGCTAGACAGACATCTACTCGATCACTGGGGCTCCACGCAGCAGGTATTGCTTATTTACATTGTATAAAAATTAATATTTTTTGTGTCAAGTTGTTTTTTATTGAAACAAAATGGCAAACTGCCCTTCATCAATGGCAGTAAAGACTTTAAACTATTCAATTTTTCAGTAGTAACTATCCTGATAAAAATAGGGCATACATACTCAGGTTGGTCATAAAAATATAGAATATGATTAAATATGATTATGATGGTAAATATTTGGGGAATATTGTTCCCTTGTCAATCTGGATCAGTATTTGAGTAGTTTCAACTGATTCCATTTCAATAATTATGCAAAAAATTGTTTATGGGTATTTTGCAAAATTATTTTGCAAAATACCCATAAACATGTCTCTCCACACACTAAACGAATGGGGAACAAAGGGCATGCATACTCAGGTTGGTCATAAAAATATAAAAATATGATTGAATATGATTAATATGGTATATATTTGGGAAATATTGTTTCCTTGACAATCTGGATCAGTATTTGAGTAGTTTCAACTGATTTTACTTCAATAATTATGCGAAATACCCATAAACATGGTTTTTCACACACTAAATGAATGGGGGACAAACTGTCCCATACGTAACTGTCCCATACGTAACACGTCATGTCTGTCTTTAATTAAAACCTGTAATTAGAGCTTTTTACCTAATGACACGAAACTTACCTGTGATAATTTTGAGTGTTGTGACTTTCATCACAGTGAGTTACAAGTTGTGGAATGAAATACTTTTAGAGAATTTTGAGGTTGAAAAAAATGTTCAAAAAAACAAAATTTTTCTGGTCCCATACGTAACAGCACATATTTTCTCTTCTAGAATATAATTGTGAGGGTCGTTTTTCTCTATTTTTTGCATGATTATACTTCTCCTAGATATCAATCACCATGATAAAGTTTAATATGATCAAAAGCCATTAACACTATTTTTCAGGTCATAAAAGTCTCTGAATGTCCCATACGTAACGCGCGTGTTATCTTGGACTTGCCCACATGTACATATACATACATATGTCCTGATGTAGCCCATTGTAGTACCACATGTAGTAATGTGTATACTGCAACCTTTTCATTGCTACGCTCAGTAACAGACCCCAAAATAGAGGTTCATGTTTGCAAGAATGAAATCATTTTCTTTTATAAATTCTTGGGATGATTTACCTAAATAAAATAAAGAAATGTATCAAGTTTATACCTGTAATTCATGTGTGTTTGTGTAGGAGTTCTCAATGAGTTGGGAATCCCCCTTTCCTCCCGTAATTATCAAAAAAAAAATCACGGCGAGATTGCATCCGTATAATAGAGAGATCCGGATAAAGGGAGGCCGGATAAGAGAGGTTCAACTGTACATACATTGTATTTTCGTCGGCCTCATGCCAAAAGGGCCTTAACACCATAGACTTTGTACAGTGTTAGGGCCCTTTTGGCATGAGGCCGACGCTTTGTTTCTTTCTTTCCTTTTTTTTTGGGGGGGGGGGGTTCAGAGAGGGAGACCTTGTAAGGCAAATACTGAAACAGAGAAAGTACAAATCAACAAGAGTAAAGTCCTAAATACATCCCTCAGACAGTATTTTGATACACATGTGCTCCACATGGTATTTACTGTCTACACTGTAATGGTATATTTCAGTGTTTTTATTTTTCCAAACTTTGGAAGTTGACCAATATTGGTGAAATAAACAACTCATAAAGATATTGGCAACCATGATACAATTGTGTTGTATGTGGTCACTTAAAGGTAAGACATTATTCACTTATTTTTCTTTCAAAAGAGAGAATACTTCTTTTTTTTATTCCAACAATGTTGCTTTTGATCAAGAATTCAGACTCTTGAAATTGCTTCACAAGTCACAATTTGCAAAATATCATACGGCATGTACCATATGCTGCTTTCAATTACAATGCACAGACAAAGCCCAGTAGCAAACGGTAGTTTGGATAGAGCTGGGGAAACAGTCTGCAAATTTATAAATTTCTTTGTACCAAACACTAATTCCACAGATTCCTGTAGCACAAATGGAAGTTGACACATTGATTTTAGTATTAGGAAAGTCATCAAGAAATTATAATCATGCAAGCCACAGTCTACACTGTACATGGTAACCATACATTTATGATATCACAGCATGTTAACATAGAGATGAAGTCTCGTGGGTAGGTCCAAAGGTACTAATTTTATTCATGTGTCAATATCATTTGGAAGAGAAAAATGGTTGATACCGTGTATAATTTACAGCACCACATGTGAATGGACAAAGTCTAATTTTTGAAAAAAATCGGGGAAAAAAATATCTTGGAAGAGGGGGTGAAATCCAAAGATACTCTCTATCAATGGCAGCTACAAATGACACTGCATGAGGGAATTTGAAACCATGGAATAACAGGTCATACTTGAATAAACTTTCACGTCACGATATTTGCAGAAGGTGCTGCTCAAACAAACTCAAAGACGGAGACGAGACTTACACGCTGGATATTATTCTCTACATCCTCATCACTACAAGATGAAGATACGATGTACTGTATAGTCGAATAGAAACTTGAAACTCACTCTTTCAATTTCAAATTTTAGCTTACTAATAATAAATGTGACAAAATCTTGTAGGAAGTGTGTTGCAAGGGGAACTTGCCAAAGAGAACACATGTCTCCAAGCAATGCACAGAACATACCCTTGTCCATCGTTCAGCCCCCCCCCCCCCCCCCCCATTAACCCACTATACATGGCTGACTTGTGAATCTGATGATGAAACAGCATGGGGGGGGGCTTGAAATAGGCACAGGAGCGCTTCAACTTTACGAAAATTATGAGAAAAATTCATATTAGGCTGAGCTATGTTTCTACATGCGTACATGTATGTAAAATAATATAGTCATGAACTTCACATACCATGTTCACATTGTTAGACCTTGTAAACCGCCAATGATAGCTACCACTACAACATACCAGCAATGATACGGATAGGTATAGATTCTTCACCTTGTTCACATGGATCTTGTCATTAATAGAAGGTCTCATAAATTCTTTTAACAAGCACTACCTATGATACAATCCAGAGTGTTGTGTCCTGGATGCAACAACCCCATCCCCCCTTCCCATTTTGTGCATTGCATCTAATATCTTATAACTTGTTTGACAGTACATTGTCATTATCATTATCATTATCATTATCATTATCATTATCATTATCATTATCATTATCATTATCATCATCATTATCATTACCATTATCAATATCATTATCACCATCATCATCACCATCACCATCATCATCATCATTATTATTATCATTATTATTATTACTATTACTACTACTACTACTACTACTACTACTACTACTACTACTACTACTACTACTACTACTATTCCTAATATCATTATTGCAAGCATTTGGGAAACACTTTTGAAGAGAACAGCAGAGTTCAGCGACCTACCTACTGCAGCTGTGCTTTGTTACTGAAACATGGAATGGTACATACAGAAAACTCATGTTAGGAGACACCGTGCCGACAAGATGTTCATTTCATACCAACAGTAATCTAGTGTTTGCAGGAGTCAGGCTGAACCACAAGTTCATGATATACTGTATGTGCATTCACATCCCCCCCCCCCCCACACACACACCTCTTTGTACATCATTCAGCTACCAACAACAGACCCACAAGAAACCTTGTAGTTATGTGGGAGCATCAAAAAGTGTTCACACAGTCCTGAACTTGAAGTTTTAACTCTCACATCTTCCACTATCACTAAACTTAGTAGCTATACTCCCTATTAAAGCTATAAGTTAAAATTAAGCCACCTCAGTATGAACCTCACAATTTGAATCTACCTGGAGCTTTAAAATTGTGGTCCTGCCTGCACCATCATGCTTCCCATAGCTGGGAATCCCTGTCATGTAATGGCAAGTGATTCATGCCCAATGATATTTTGAGAGCCCCTTATTCTGATCATGAAGCTGAAATAATTGCCATCCATCTTACTTTACTGGAATCCTCAACGCTGTCAAGAAGGAATGCCGAATGACTCTCTAAAGGGCGCCATCTATGTTACTTGTGAGATAAAGGCCATGGCTATTCAGTACCACATGTTGGTTTCAAGACAGATGAAATCTCTTCACTGACAATATTAAACTGCCACTGGTCCTTGCTCCTCATTTTAATTCTAAGTTCTGAGTCTTCCTCGAGTACAAACCTCAACCATATCTATGCTGTTAATTGATGTCCCTCTATCATTAAATGGATCAAATGACTGAAACCAGCCCTTCACTATACCAACAATGTCACTAGGAAAGAAGACATTTCATAATTAAAATAATCCTAAATTTCCCTGAATAAGACACAAAACTTACCATTCCCCCCCCCCCCCAAAAAAAAGTATTTTTTTACACTCAGTTGGGTAATATGAATTTCGCTTGTTTTTAATACCACAGAATCAAGACATATCTTACTGGAACATAATTCCAGTAAGCAGAGAATGCGATTAGCAACAATATATGGCAAGCAACAATATTTGTATGCTTTTATTTTTGCTCTGCCTGAAGATTTCCACAGCACAAAAAATTCCACCTCTACAGTACTACATTAAATTGGCAATGTTATTGTTATCCATGAAAGGGTCATCAGAGACAAATTGAAGAAAGACAGGTACATAGCAAGTCACTGCCAAGGAAGCTTGTCTACATTTCACTGTGCTTCAGGTGATACAAATGACTTTTTTCTCTCTCTCCCTGGCACTACAGCTTCAGTAGCAATCAGGGCTGCTTATTTTCGTGCATGAAATCACACTCTCAGCGTGAGCTGGGAAATTAAATGCTATAAAAATCATGGGACATACAAAAGGGCAATCATAGCACAGGTCATGTCTGTGATAGTATAGCAGTGCTAACTGGTCCATGGTCCACTTTACCAAGGAGATACTAGGCAAGCCTGCATCACCAGGAGCAGATATGAAACTCATGCATGCTGAGGTTTTTCATCTTCAGAAGGAAAGTTGGCATACATTGTACATTTTATGTGTGCGTGTGTGTGTGCATAAATAATACATGTACAGTACCTAGTTGGTTACAATGGACTATAAAATGAATCCCACAGTCACTACCAAAAACAGTGTTTTGCCATTTTCAGCCCATGTGGCATAGATAACGTTGGTGAACAGGCTTGCAGCTGATTTGAATGGACTGAAACATAAATTGTATAGCTGATACCATGTGTTCTATCATTTTCAGCTTCCTCTTGGTATGTTGGCACAGCAGCACACATTTTATCTGTATTGTACAATGTATCTGTGTGTCACCACACTACACATTGCAGGCAAACACACAGTCTGGATGACTTTGAAATTTACTTGATAGGCCCTATTTTTTATGATTATGACTGCTAGAGTCAGGCATACAGTCTGTGTATGTGTGTGTGTGTGTGTGTGTGTCTATAGATCTCTATAGTTGTCTTTCACTATATCTGCAATCATATTAGGGTGTCTGATCGCGCACTGCCAACCTTCAGACAAAACGTGCCCCTATCTTATAACACGCAAGTCCCATAGAATGCAATGGAGCCACGCGCCTACGCTGTTTTGACCCAGCATTTTTGTGCCAAATTTCGCCTTTATTGCAGAATCCCCAGACGATGCCATTAACAAATCCTGACAAATTTGGTATCATATGAAAGAGGAAGTTTTTCTCCATATCTTATCAGAACGGCGGCACATATATATAGCTCTACAACACACATCACACATAGCACTCTGTACATTTGGATACAGTCACGCTCACAAATCACGTACGTCGTGGCTAATCAGTTTGAAAACGGAGAACATCGAGCTCTAGACTCTACTAAAGTTCTATCTACTAGTATTATAGTTTACATGTGGATTGCTAATGTTCTTATCGTTGTTTATTCATATTTCAAAAGTGCACTCGCGATGCGTGAGTCACTGGCACTGAGAAGTCGACTGTGAATGTCTGCTTGCCAAGTACGAAGTAGGCCTACTGTGGTAGCGGTACTTCTGCAAATTTGAATTACGAATACCCGATCGACAAAAAGGGCGTGCAAAAGATTTTGGAAGACTCGTATTTGGTCATTCATGCACGTACCAATAGTGGTAATGTGGCATTAATTCCATGCCTGTAGAGGTTGTACTAGTAGCTTGTACATTTCACGCGAGCTGCTTGCACCTGCTCTCGACAATCGACTGCATTTTCTTTGAACCCTGCTCGCCACGCCGGCTGCTCTGGCTGACGATCGCGATGTTCTCCGCTCCCCGCATTTTACTGGCGGGGCTACGCCTGCAATACGCGGGTTTCAACAGTAGGTAGTACTAGTTGGTACGTAGGGCGCTCAAACTACTGCAAATCGAATGTCGTCTGTAGTAGCGACCAGCCAGCACGTACGAACGCACGCAGCGCACATGGGTATGACAACACAATTAGGGGGAGTGGCTTCTGCGCTGGTTACGCGTTTTAGCTAACCGCTGTGCGCTCATTAACCGGTCGCTGGAGATCCGCACGTTCATGCAGCTTCTCAGCGCTAATTGCTAACATGATTTGGACCGTGTTTCGCTCGTTCTCAGCGAGAAAAAGTTGTAATATTGGCGTGATTTCAAAGCTTAATTTCTCATGATAGGAACATCATTTCGTCATGAAATTTGAAATATGTCTTACTGACATAATTCTCTTTCATATGAAATTGTTCATTATGGCCTTTTGAAAGAATTTCAAAAGTTAGAAAAATACTCCAGACACCCTAATCATATGCATGTTTGTATGAATGTATGAATTAATATTTATATGTGTATCATGTATTATTTGTATTAATGTACAGTATACATACATGGATAGATATGGTGTAGATACATAAACAAATACATTCAATGGACTGAAAAAGTCAATACAGCTAAAGCTGTGATGTAAATCATAGGAACTGGCTGTATTCCAGTTAACACCAAATAGCTTAAAGGAGATCCCGATGATTTTCAGACTTTTACATTTTAACTACTACAAAATTTATTATAGGCCTACTTGTTACAGAGTTGCAGAATTCATAGCAATTGGGATCAGGATTAAGAATGTTTTCAAAACTCAAAACAAATCACAATGATCAAGAATTATGGCAGCTTCACCATGATCAGAATGCGTGGGAGAGGGGTTCAAGGAAGAAAAAAAAGGGAAGAAAGCAACATTCGTGAAATGTGTGAGCCTCTATGTCATAATCCTTGTTCAGTGCAATTTGTTTCTAGTTTTTCCAGAGTATCGGTTTCTCTGATCAAGGATCACAATATATTCCACAAATCTACGTTTGTATGCATGGAGCTGTTGATTCATATACTACCTGATGTGAAATCATGAAAATTGTCTGGACTTCCCCCTTTAATGTTGTTTCTTTCATAGAGCAGGGGGGGGGGGGAACAGGAAGGTGTATTTATAACGCATTTCATCTCCTGGATTTAAGGTCACTCGTACAATCAGGTGTGAATATCCAAGTTTTCTGGTGTGTTTTGTTGGTACTCAGTTGGATAATACACCACGAGAAATGATCAAACACTAAGGCCCAAATTCACGAAGGTGGTGCAATTGAAACCATGGTTTAAACCATGGACAAAGACTGTAGTTTTGTTATGGGGCGCCAAGTGTCGCATGGCCTATTTCGTTACGAAATCAGTCATTTCGTCAATGAAATGTTCACTTCATTATGAAATGTAAGTAACAAAATGGTCATTTCATCGACGCAATGACTGATTTCGTAACGAAATAGGTCATGCGACACTTGGCGCCCCATAAAAAACTACGGTCTTTGTCCATGATTTAAACCATGGTTTCAATTGTACCACCTTTATGAATTCGGGCCTATTAGGATATAACGAATGCTGTTTTATTGACCGATTCGGGTTCGTTGAGGGCAGCAGACATTTCATGGCACTGGGCGCAGCCATAGTGGGTGTCTCAGCCGACCCCCCCTGCTCTCCCCCACCCCGGGCAACATGTTTATCACGCACTTGTAACAAAGGTTCGCGCACTTAGCAAGCATTCGCGCACTCAGTACGAGACGCCCATTGGCTAAAGCAGTTTTTCATTCTGTGCGCGTGCTAATGTAGGGAGAGGGGTGGGGAGTGGGAAGGGGGGGGGTCGGCTGAGACACCGAGTAATGGCGCTGCCCATGCCAAAAATACACATAGCGCGTCACAGAATCGGTCAATAGCAGTGCAGCTTCCAATGAGGAGATGGAGAGATGAGAGAGAGAGGGGAAGAGAAAGGGAGAGATAGGGAAAGATAGGGAGAGAAAGGAAGAGAGAGGAAAAAGTGTAAGAGGAAGAACAGAAGCTCGCATGTTCGTTGCCAAGTGTCTGTTTGTGACATGTCGAGATTAGCTTGAATGGCTGCAGTCCATGGATGCTAGAAGCCCTTTATCCTCTCTTTTTACACCATATCCTGCAGCGAACACAATTTCAGCTTTTTATTCTGGCTTTTCCAGGATGTACGGGACTCACAGACAGGTGCTCACATCATGTGTTTCCTAAAAATAGATCCGTCTCCAATACAGCTCACTAAATAAGATACACACACTTGAATGTGGATATAATATGTATGACAGCCTCATATCCATAGCGTGTCATTTGCAAGGAATGGCTTCAATTTCAATATTATGTGCAAATATCCAAGGTGTATTCCAGTATCAGACATTTACAATCTGACAAGAGTGAAGGAAAATGAAGATGAGTTCATCGACTGCCCAGCAGAAGGGCCTAAGATATGCGCAACGGCATATGCTGCAGCCCCCCCCCCCCCCCACACACACACACATGAACACACTTTTGGGCTGGTTTACACACACACACAAAAAAAAAAACAAGGAAAAGTAGAAATTACGCGGTGCGTAATATATGTCCCCGCCGGAAGTAGCATTTAGTAGCAAAATGTACAATATAGGTAAAAAATCAAGGTCAAAGGTTAAAGAAGTCAAAGGTCAAAATTCTGTGTAGAAGTTCTGAAGCCCTCACCTAGTGCCATCACATAAAGCAAACGGAAGTGAAATCAGGTTAGAAATGGCGAAGGAGTAGCATTTTGTAGCAAAATGAACAATACAGGACAAAAATCAAGGTCAAAGGTCAAAGAAGTCAAAGGTCAAAATTCTGTGTAGAAGTTTTGAAGCCCTCACCTAGTGCCATCATATAAAGCAAACGGAATCGAAATCGGGTTAGAAATGGCGAAGGAGTAGCATTTTGTAGCAAAATGTACAATACAGGTAAAAAATCAAGGTCAAAGGTCAAAGAAGTCAAAGGTTAAAATTCTGTGTAGAAGTTTTGAAGCCCTCACCTAGTGCCATCATATAAAGCAAACAGAATCGAAATCGGGTTAGAAATGGTGAAGGAGTAGCATTTTGTAGCAAAATGTACAATATAGGTCAAAGGTCAAGGTCAAAGGTCACGACTGAAATTCTGTGTAGAAGTATCAAAGCTCCCATGTAGTGCTATCATATAAAGCAAACAGAATCAAAATTGGCTTGTAAATGACAGAGAAGTAGCAAATTGAAGATTTTGATCACACACGGACGCACACACGGACACACGGACGGACGGACGGACACACAGACACACACACGAACGGAGCCCGTTTCATAGTCCCCTGCTCGAACTCGTTCGGCAGGGACAAAAAACAACACAACACAAAAAACCCTTGATCCTATAAACTGGTACACCATCACTTGAATCGGTCCCACCTTCACCTTTGTTTGCATGTGAAATTCTAAAATATTTGTGCTGTATACATCAGTTTTAGTGGCACCACGTCAAACTAACAAAGATAAGCTGTCCTATTCGTCTTAAGCCACCTCAAAATATTGAGTAAAATAAAGCCTTCTATTAGCAACCCGAGTATTTCTAACAGATATCATCAAGTTTTAAAATTTCATCCCCCCAAACAAAGCAAATGATAAAAAAAGCAACTGAATTTTCAGTCTTATGCTCCAGGTATTATTCTGTATTTTTCCCGTTTTTTAAGAGATTTTTTTTTTAAGGATGAGGTGAAAAAGGTGTGCCACTAACTTTAACATCGGTCCTCCCCCATCCCCCACCCTATTCCCCACTGTCGGCTCTCACTGGCTAAAATTGACACATGTACCAGTAATACTGGCGGTGCATGAATCACCAATACTCATCCACCCAGGTTGGCCTGGATAGAATTACACGTCGCACATTTTGCACACAGCGGCCTACTTTAGCCATATCGTTTCCCCAGCGGACTGCAGCGAATTGGAGCCGACAGTGCAACAGTGCATTCGGTGTATGCATGCATGCAGCTGACCAGTGAACACACGCAGAAAAAGCATTCATAACAACTGCTTTTTATTCTCTCATCTCTTGCCACCCACAACAGTAGGTATATTAGGCCTTCAAAATCTATGATTCAATATCTTACATTTTTAACACCCAAAGCAAGGTCTGTAGGCCTTCGTAATCAATAATTCAATATTCCAAATCTTCCTGCCCAAAACACGTCTCCCTTGTCCCTCACAGACTCAACTTCTGATCACCCATTATCAAATGGCTGCTGTGTCTGCATTATAAAAAAAAAAATGGCTTTCAATTTATCAAGGTCTCGGCAATCAAACTGACATTTTCTATCAGATTTTATGCAAGCGATATTTTTCCATCAGATGCAGAGAAAACGAAGAGACACCTCATCTACAGCAAGGACTAAAAACTGCTGAATAACGATGATTAAATTACTGCCATGTCTGTATCAATAAAAAATGGAATTCATGCATCCATTTCCTGGAAGTCACATCGATATTCTACTGGCTTTTAAAATGCACATATTCTCTGCCGTCAAATGTACAGAAAAGCATTATGGAGCCCATTTACAATGAATCAAGGCAGGCAGCAAACATCCACACACTAAAAATCAGGTAGATACCTGTGCAGAGGCCTACACATTACAATTACCATGGCATCAAATACCACTGTGATTTGCTGTCACTGATCTCATTGGCAGAATACCATGGTGATACCCCACTATTTCAAATGATATCATCCTCATTCACAGTGATAAAATTAAAATACAGACTTGACATTTCTGGCTTGAAAGTACTGTGTACCTTTCTGAGATAAGCACAGCATGTAGGCATGTACTGTAAAACACAAAATTTTCGTGGCATAAAATTTTGGCGAATTGGAGCCGACGGCCTTTTTCGCAGCATGAAATTTTCGCAAGTTGCCTCTAACATTCAATGCGTATAGTGCAGACAAGAACTTGCACATGCATTTTAATTTTCGCTAATCTCAGCTCTTGTGAAATTCGAAAAATTAAAATGCACACAAACATTCCTTGTTTTACAGTGTACATAGTCTCTTATAGGGACAAGACAGAGGTGTGTCAGGGTGCTGATACATTGTACACCACAGTGCGGTTGGTGATACAACAAATTTTGTGGCACGATTCACACTCAAAAGCTTGTATGCATATTTTCCGTTAAGTTTGCATTACCAAGCCTAAATACCATGGTACTTCATGAGGCACTTGGCATTGTAGTTGTATTCACATTACAGAATACAGCACAAAACATCATGCTCCTTCATTTTAAGTATGAATGGGCCTCATGTAAAAAATGATAGTCCTCACTGAGCAAAAGTGCAGTCCTGTGAAAAAATAGCCAGTGCCACCAAGATATCACCCCCCCCCCCACCTTCCCCAAGCCCATGCCTATTTAATTATGGCAATTATTGTATTATGCACATGTACAGGTTTAATACATGAAATCCATCAAACAAGGGGTGAGGCAATATTGCTGTGTGCTTGCACTGCATGTGCACATCAATGTGTGTGACAGACAATATGTGTGTGTGTGTGTGTGTATCTGTGTATGTACAAATCTAGTCATAGCAAACATATTTTCAAACAAATGAAAAACAATAAAATGGAAAGAAAAGCATCTAAGAGTGGCTAAATTCTGCATACTTTTGATAGTGTGTGTGGTAGACTGTGTCAATATTCTGACCGCAATGATAAAAGAAAACAAAATAAGATTGTGTCAGCCATGATTGATGCATACACATACACAGTCGTGACTGGGCAAGCCTTTTTTATTTTATGTACAGTTCTGTGATAAGGCCAGCCAGTTCAAAATAACTCATGGCGGATGATACATCTATCTCATATTCAACTGATTATGGCTTTTTTCACATAATGTATTTTTAAAGGATTCTACCAATCTACTGGTATTACCAGACAGTTTGGATTAATAATAATGAAGGAAAAAAAATCATTCCCATGGTAACTTCTCCTTTGACATTTCAGCATAATTGTCACACCAGCACACAAGAATTTGCTTTATCTGGTTTGTCTGAGCTTTATGACATCACAGTGCTGTCTGAAAGGTGATGATCTCTATATTGTCCGGACTGTCTCTCCAGCGGAGCTGATCAATACAAATTGAATGATATTCTCTACAGGAACAGAAGAGACTCTGCACTTTGAACTTTACTGGTAGCGCACAAAAAAAAGAAGAAGAAGAAAAAAAAAACCATAGCACCTCAGTTTTACGAGGTAGAGTTATCAAGGTGCTGAATGTGATGATTTTCAAGGTTTGGAGTTACAGAGACAGCACATTATGGGCATATGTTGGAGAAAGTAGAAAATATGTCACATACTGTACATTGTACAAGCTTTCTGATATATGGATTATATTAGAGGTATCTGATTTTTTTTTTTAAAGCACTGTTACTTCATAAAGAATTTTAATTTTACCATCAAATGCTCCCCATCTGAACTGGCAAAACACAACTATATCTTTTAGAAAGGATAAAATCAACCTCCAAGCATCTTAACGTCATAAATTGTCCAGTGTCTACTATAACACATGGGAATAATTTTCCTGGTATACATTGTATTGCAATTTGCTATGCATTTATACACCACTGCTACTACACAAACTAACTTTTGTGTCCATAGCAGTGAGCAGTTTTCTTCCACATAAGTGTACAGAATACCATTTGAAATATTGTTCATCAGTTGAAATTGCTTATCAAAAATGAGTTGGAAGATTATTCCCTGAATATACAGATACTACTGGTAGTGGTATACAGATAAGTTCTCAAACACTACATTCTGATACATTGGAACAAAATGTTGGAATGAGTTACCAGCAGAGAGTCCAACACTGTTATCTTTAGGTGTAAATACAAAATGTTTTTAATCCAAAGCGCAATTGAATAATTTTTGCAAAAAACTGCCCTTTTGTTTGTTGGTATGTTTGTTTTTGTGTGTTGTCCTTTTCTACTCTTTGCTTTAAATAGTGCACATTTCTTATCCTGTAGTTGTACTCTATCTCTCTGTTGAATTAAAACTTGTACCATTTATATTCATTGGACTGGAATTGGCCTCGGTAGGTCTCATACCTTTTCTTCCTCCGTTTTCCCTGTAAATGTGATGTGCAATATGAGTAGGTGAATTTCTGTATTCTTTTCAGCATACTGTAAAAGTAGAAATTTTCGCGGTGTTGAAATTTTCGCGCATTTCGCGCAACCAGAAACTAGCGCGAAAATAAAAGCATGCGAATATTTTTGCTTGCCATAAGTTCCTGCGCGTGATGTCTTGATTCCGCGGAATCAAAAACACGCGAAACTCTTCTGACCCGGCCAAGCGCGAAAAATTAGTCGCGCGAAAATATCCACTTTTACAGTATGGAATAATTGAATTGAAATTAAATGAATTGAATAACCTATGCAACAGTTTGCAATTATGTAGATCAAGTGTAACCCCATCAATGTATTACCATGAAGGACATTTGGATTACCAGTCATCACAATGTTCAACACTTGTATCATGCATCCACAGTGAATCTGGTATGCTCTGGAATACAAGAAATGGTTAGGGGTTGAAAGGTATGGTAATTGGCTTAGCCTTGCCACAGTCAGAACTCTTGCAAACATACATAATACAAGGTGTACTTTACCTGAATTAGAGTCATATTTAATTTTGACCTCTAGATCTTTCACTATGGACATTTCCGGCACCCAACTGTCTATTTAATTTTATCCTTCCCATTACACATCACTTCTGAGCATTCCTAGCTGAAGTACATGTACACTTTGTAATGGTGGGGAAATAAATGGTTTAAACTGAAGAACAGTGAACTCTGACCTTGACTTTTGACCTATCACCACTATCAAATCCATGCAAATAATCAGATTGATTCATATTCACCCTTTCTTTTAGAATTAAAATGCAAATATAGTCATTTCTAAGTGACAAAATGGCTAAAAGTACATATTTTGAGGTAAATTCTTTTTTTTTCATACATGACCTTTGGTCTTTCACTACTGTCAATTTATACACTTTACAGTTGTGTGTATTTTGAGGGTATAATCTTTTGCTAATTGGGACTTGAAAGACAATTTCATGACTTCTTAAATTTGCAATCACCAACCCAAGTGATGAAATGAGCAAGAAAAAGATTCTCTTTGAAAAAAAATGAATTCTAGCCTCAGAGATTACAAACATTGTATTCATGTTATGGGAAGCAACATCTTCACAATTTGTTCATTTTGCAGATGGTGGTCAACTCACAAAAATCACAGAAGTAAACCACTGCAAAATATAGGCCTACAACATTCATATAATATCAAGCCATTTCCACCCATCCTTTAATACCAAGTTTTGTTTTTACTGTTCATTCCTGTATACATGAAGTTATTAAGAGCTTATCATGAAAATGTCATAGTTAGCCAGAGTTCTCTAATAACCTTTGAGCTTGACCTGAAAGTCTTCTGCTCAACGCCAAATCAATATACATGTATCTACACCTCATGTAGCATTACTTGTGCTTGGTACGGTGAAGATCCATTCATTTTTTTTTTTCTTAAATCAAGATCATGACAAAATCCCGGACAGATTTAAACAGACATGCAATCAGAAGAGATATTACCAGGACCCTTCAGGGCAGAGGCATTTAACAACCAACCCCTGCCCCTGCCCCTCCCCCCCCCCCCCCCTCCACCACCCCCACCCCCCCCCCACAAAAAAAAAAAATGCTTTGCATAAGATGTGATGACAACATCTTAAAGAGTGATGGATGTATGGACAGACAAACTTAAAAAAAATATATATATGACACACTTTGAGGCTGGAGCATGATACAAATAAATGTCATTCATGATCCATTCTGCACACCTACACTGTACACAACCTACAGGTGTACTATTTCTGGTCCTGCCACGTCACAATGGCCATAGATTCCAAAACTTTGTGCTAAACTGTACAACCCATTCAACAGTGTCTGAAATATGATTTCACACAAAAGGAATGCAAAACTGCGACGACACACATAAAAGAGCAACGGATATGGCCCATGTACGTCTTTTCCCAATAACCCTGTCCATTGTGCAAGGGTAGTATAGCATGGCGTCAATGCTCTGCTCTACACTTCTCAAGCTACACGTACCTGTTTAATGTTTCTGGCACTGCACAAGCAGAAGATGGAAATACACATAATTTCATCTGGCTTATGGAGCAGAGATGTCTGAACAATCGTGACCATAACATTTGTTGGAGAAAATAATCATGACATTTTAAGACTAGAAAAGTCTTCCAGAGGGTAAAACGCAGTTCCAATATGCCTGCAGAAACTGTAGTTTTTTGCTTTAAAATGGAGACCTATATGCATAAGGAATGTGTGAACTAATGCTGTGATGACAAGATTTCAGTTGGGGAACAACGACAATGTGAAATATTAGCCCAAAAAGGTACACAGGAAGATTGCAATCTCAGGGCATACCTGATTATGGTTTTTACATTGTATGTCATGTTGTAATTGATTTATAATTCAAATACGATATATCGGACCACAGCAGTATCCATCGTGCAAGGGTGAATTGGGAATTCATGAATAAAAGTTGGGTACACCGACTTTAATCATTTCACCCTTTTGATCTCAAAATGCTCCAAAACAATCATCATCATAGCAAATAACGTCATTCAGACAAGTTTCTTGGCAGAGCCTTTCAATATATTGCAAACAAATTCAACTGGTTAAAGACGGATTTTGAGGCCTTTGAGGACAATGTTTTAACATGTTTCAACAGTAGCCATTCAACACGGACACCAAATTTCACATCACTAAAAGGCAAATGAAAGAGTATTCCTAATAGTGTGCACCATGACATGTTTTACACAGTGGGTTACGTAGCTACATACTAGTGTACTCGGTGTATAACCCAAACTGTACTCTGTACTGCCTCTATCAATATTTGCTTGAGACCAGTCTTCCAGACTCCTGGGGGGTGTTTCATCAACGTTTGTCATCGCTGACAAGTTGTCATCGCTGACAGTGACAATCACCATAGTAACAGTCAGTGACCAGAGCATCTCATCCAATCAAAACCAAGGATTTTGCTGAAATTGTCAGCGCTGACAAACGTTGATGAAACACCCCCCTGGTCTTGCCACAAAGTGAACAAGTGTACATACATATATGCAAAGCTTGAAGCTACAAGTTATAATTTCCAGAAATACGTACAACGTAGAATTGCTTTCTCATCTTTTTTTTAATCAAATGCATTTCTTCTGTCTGTCTCTCTCCCTCTCTCTTTTAGTAAGAAAGAAAAGATCTGGATCACACTGCATGCGATTGTACTCAAGATATTCAGATATTACTTATCTGAGGCATTATAAGGGGTTAGCTGTTGTGTCACCAGTTAGTAGCCTACAAAGCCTTTCGCACCTTCTTATCAACTTTATGTACACCACATGTACACCTATTTCCAGAACAAGAACCTGTGTATTCAATCATTTTGAAAATCAAGCCAGATGCTCTTTAAATCAACTTCATCACTACTACAATGTACATGAATACTGTGTTATGGAAAGATTGTAAACAACTTCTGTAGCATCTACGTACATGTACCTTCAATAGGCAATCATACAGGGGCACACAATTATTTGAAGCATTTTCAGTAGGTTTGCCTATCCTTTTATGCCATCACTTCTTCAATTTTTACATGTGTTTTCAATTTCATCCACTTTGGAATGTGTGAATGCTCATTTCAATTTCATCAATCATCTTTGAAACACTGTCATTCAATTTTGTGCTTTGTAATCCATTTTTTTTTCCTTTTCATCAATTGCAATTTTAATTTGTCGGTCAAAGTACATGTTAAGCACAAGACAACAAAATAAATTCCTCTATTTGTCATTCATTTACTCCATACATTAACTCAAAATGATCAGATTTACAGTATCGTAACTGCTGTCTTATTCAAATCAATCACATATCA
Source organism: Diadema antillarum (assembly GCF_040938485.1). Taxonomy (NCBI): domain Eukaryota; kingdom Metazoa; phylum Echinodermata; class Echinoidea; order Diadematoida; family Diadematidae; genus Diadema; species Diadema antillarum. Next base: position 1,223,896 of record NW_027271264.1, on the reverse strand, counting down.
CATTATATGTCACTTTAATCACGTGTAACAACACATTCCCTTTTCACAGCACTGATTTCCACGTATCTAATCAACCGACACACAGAAAATCAATGGTTAAAGGCCCACTTAATTCCGACCAATTTGAATGACAAAATAAAGAATTTATTTGAAAAAAATGATAAATTTAATCTCAGCATTCTTAACTTGCTTACAAGCAGAGACAAATTTCAGTATTAATTGACAAATTGACACATTAGACTTTTATATTTGAGACAAAAGAACATGAATTATGATTTGACATGTACAAACCAAGAATTTGAATACAGTTTACAAGCTATTCCATACGAAATTGAATCAAAGTTCATAAAATGGTACAAACATGTGTGCTACACAGCACTCATTTCTTTGAACAAACATCCAATAATGCTACACTGGTTTGACAGAAAATGCCCCACATTGTTAGGAAATTACTCCAAGTGACATCATTTTATGAGTATCCAAGTCCCTTGACTTGCTAGGAGCAGTGGACAACTGGCTTACTCACACCAGATTATGTAACCTGAAACTTCCCTTTCGGCTTTACTCAAGTCTTTGAATATTGTAATTACTGCAATTACCATGTCTACATGTGGTTAAACTTGTCAATGCGCCTGTGCAGCATTCGCACTATTGTAGGGCACGATGCATCGGTTGCACACTGGTTAGATAATTGAGGAGTAGGATGTATTCACATGTACAAATGAAGATGGCATTCTGTTCATAAAGTGGTTTAAATTAAATAAGAATCCTATAACTGCTATTGTCTAAATCACAAGTCAGCAATTCTTCAGCGTTGACTGTTGTGGAAGTGGTGGACATGAATAAAGGTAAAGCAGACCATGAACAATGGCAAGATGGATGAAATTTTAGTGTTATGGGATAACTACATAGTGTACCTTGACCACTGAAGTATATTTCCTGGCAAAATCTACACATCATATGCAGTGAATAGGATTATAACAGCCATTCCAGGATGTTACGTGCTTGGTCACAACATTTTTTGTATACAACGCATATCATATGAATTATGTACAACGTTTGTACCATATGGTAGTGACTTTCAAATCATATGCTGAATTGTTCTTCTTCTTTTTTTCCACAGAAGAGCACCTGAAACTTTGCTGCTTTGATCAAGTGCAACCCTTCCTCTCAGATGAAATTCCTTGAATTCCCAAAATATTCGAGGGAGAGGTAAGAATGACCACTATACTCTGAAAAATTGAACGCCATTTTCAATATGATCATAACGCAGTCAGCGGGACGCATTTGTTGTTAAGCGTCTGGGCACTGAGCTATAACACTGTTGACTGCAGAAGCACGTATGGCCAAGGGCTATGAATTATGTCGTCGGCTAGATGAACCACTTAGTGACACCACACAACATTCCGACCGCGCGACGAAAGGACATTGGGGAAATCTGGTGGGGGGGGGGGGGTCTCTCCTCCCCTCCCACCAGCTGATCATCATACTCCATGATCACCAGTATACCAGCCAAGCGCATAGATGATGCTTCTATTGCAGTCGAAAATGTCGTATCTCCCCAGGGAAGGGGGGGGGGGGTGTGACACAGTCTTCTGTAGAAAGTGGTGGATGGGGGATGCTTTCACAGCTGTGTACCTAGCACACTGCCTGTGCTATAATAATAATACTTGCATCACATTAATGACATTCATGCATGGCGATAAACCAAAAAGAAACAAGTCATGTACAATACTTTATCACTATATCAGCCGACCACCTGCAAGATACTTACAAATCTCAAGATACCTATCCTGTATACTCTCATTCTGGCAGGTAATGGAGTCCGATTTGGCACTCATTTTTTTTTATCACCTTATCATCATGCACCTGTAAGCTTGGTTGATGTTATTGTTTTTGTTTGCTCTCTCTTTCACTCTCGTTCTCTCTCTCCCACTGAAATTGAGAGGAATATTAATGAGAATGTATGTACTAGTATATCATTTGATAGACAGGTAATAACGCTACAATACACTGCGACAGAAACTTAATATTAAACAGGACAGCATTATGATTCCTCATGTAACATTCCAAAATAACATTTGAACTTTTAAAGCCTAGAAAAAAAAATTATATATTTTACCCTTAAACCTAGATAGAATAAAAAAGCTAGTAAAAAAAAACAAAACAAAAAAAAAACACTAGCTGATAAATTGATACACCTACACTTTTTTTCCCTACACAGGACTGAAGCTGCATTGTTGTGTTTGATGAATCTGTGACTGTTTCATGCTAACTATAGAGCAGAAGGCTACATGTAGTTATCATCAGGAACACTGCCAGATATCATTCCATTTCCATCTCAATCATGACCACAACGAACTTTGACATGTGCATCCCCCACATTGTACCACACTCTATCATAGGCAGAAATTTGCCAGCAATTATAGGCTAACATTCTACCTACGGCTACAGGAGAATATACTCAATGTAGAAAAAAAGCAAAACACTTTTTTTTTGGGGGGGGGGGGGAGGGGGGAGGGGGCAAACCAAAAAATTTTGATTTAAATGTTACAGTCATTTGAGATCTATGACAGAATGAAGAAATAATCAGTTGTCATAATGTCAGATAATATTGTACATACTGTAGTACACTTGATCAAATATTTAATCAACTTTTGTATCATCAATTGGACCAAATGTTCACCTAAATACTGCTGCTTTAACTTACACTGTAATTAAGTGGAGGCATCTTCACTTGTCATTTATTTGTCAATGTGATGCATGCGATCCCAGTTGTGCAATGACATTAGAATACTCAAATCAAACAACTGCACAAATTGGCAGTTTGTCCATTGGTCCATCTGCATTTTCAAAATGGCTTCTGGCATGTTCATATCCACCTGTATCTCCCTTGCCCCCTCCTTCTCTCTCTCTCTCTCTCTCATACACACCCACACACACACACACACACACACACACACACACACACAAAGGTGCGTGATATTCTAGTATAAGCCACACCCATCATTGACATACACTTATATTCCCCTTTCAAGGAGTTATTGTACATTATATGCCATACACCCAACACCCAATAAACAAGAAAATAAAATCCATGCAAATGCGTAACATTCGGCACTGTGGAGCCACTTGGGCTTCAAGCAAAAATCTCATTTAAATATTCTCCAATCTACAAAATGTTAAAGAGTTTACATTCTGTAAACAGGAAGAGACACAGCAGCCAGACAATATGGACACACTTTGGCTGCAGTGGGTTTGAAGCACATAATTAGTGTCCTCAGCTGACCTCTTTCGTTGCAGACAAAAGCCTAAATATAAATGGTGAGCAGTGAGCTACATAAAAAAGAGCATTACATATTGCCCTATCCAGGACAGAAGCTTACACATGGATGCACATGTATAGTACAGTACACAAACACACACACACACACACACACACACACACAAACACACACACACAAACACACACACACACACACAAGCAGAGCACGTTCAATATGAGCTAGTACAGCATAAAAGGGGAATTCTGTTTAAATGATAAATCATGCATCTAAATAGTCCTTACATTTTACATGTGTTTGTGTGTGTAAAGCACTCTCCTCTCTATGTATTGAAATGGGGGGGGGGGGAGGGGGCTGTACTCTGAAGACGCCTTCTCTTTTTCAATGCATAGAAGGGGGATTGAGCAAAATACTCTTATAATATTCTGGGCACATAAGCCACTTTATTTTTAGTGAAGCAGTCATGCAAAATGGAGCATTGTCAAAGGATGAGGGAAAATTATAAAGAAGGTTCAAGTCATTTATACTATCTAGCCATTTCTACTACATCAAGAGTTACAAAATCATAAATGACTTACAAGCTTGTAGAATACTTTTCAACCAATAACTTAAAGGCTTAATATCAGAAAAAATAAGCTCAAAACATCTGCAATAAAAAAAATACATAAATACATATTTCTACAATGTTAATGCAGAAAGTTAAATGCGGCACTGACAGATGACAGCAAGGTAATAGATAAAGTCATCTCCTAAAGACACTGCTTCACATCTATACTGGTAATGGCATGATATTGTAAAAAGAATACTAGTACTTGGGCCCTGTTTGATGACGAGTTATAATTGATGAGGGCCTATATAGTTGATTTCTATCATAAGTCTATGGCAGCCTGTGTGGTAAAGGGAAATTATACAATGGCATATCTTTTGATAAAATGGGGCTCCACTATTTGTCTCCAGTCAGATTACTGTGATACCTGATCATAACTGAAATGGTGAATACTAATTTGTTTCATACATCCTAATTTATCACTTCCTGGATTCCATTTCATATAAACCCAGATGCCAATTATTACAGCCAGAAAATGAAATACCATCATCTATTGTATGAGGAGACGTTGAAGATCAATTGAAGAAATATATTATCACAAAGAGAACAAATTAATTGTCAATGATACAAAACTTTTTAAAATACAACAATGTAGGTAAAAAAAAGACAAATTTGAGTCTACAGCTGTCAACAGTACCATACAGATTGTTTGCTAGCATCTTCAGACTAAATCTAATCGAAAATGAATGCAAACACTGCCAACTTCCATGCATTTCAATAGCCCTGGAGCAAACTACAAAGTGTACAGCTATTTGATGAGAACATCTGAATACACAGCCATTGATCTGTTACAAACATTCTGTGAATTTTATGCTTCTGCCTTTCTATCTGCGTCTGTGTGGATGTATAATGTGTGTGACGTATAATGTGTGTGACTTGGAACTTGACCGCCTAAGTGCTATGTAAATATACAATGTAAGCACTGACAGAGGCGAGTATTGAGTAGAAAGTTCAGAGCTTCACGTACTGTTCATCTGATATTCATCTTGCAGATTTTATCATTTATAAGAGAATTTGCACAATACAGAACTCAGCAGCTTGAATGTTATTTCTGGAGTACTGCATTTCACACGATCAAGTGGATGATAACACATGTAGGCCTATCTGAAAATAATGAGGGTGGTGGATAATATCGAAGCAGAGTCTGAATAGAAACAAATCAGTACATTGATGGCATTGACATTTGTAATTCTACGGACTGCTTGGTCTATTATCTGTCAATAGCAACATAAGACAGATTGAACTAGACAGCAGACAGGAACTATTGTACGTAGCAGCAAGTAGCAATAGAACTATCACTGTACATACAAGTATGTACACATAGTATTGTACGTAGTAGTATTGGATTAGATAGAATGTAGTTTCAAAACTAGAGATTGTAATTTGTCATCACTGACAAATTAAGGTGATCCAATCTTTTTTTTAATCAATGATTCAAGTCCTGATCGCAATAGGCATGACCATGCAGGTTTCATCTGTGGTCAGAGACATTGGCCGTGTGATGTTTGGATTCTCATTTAGAAAAGGGAGTCATATCTGCTATCTTTGGTACCAAATCTGTATACACTATAACGAAGATACAACAAGTACATATGACCTTTGACCCCACTTTGCACAACCTAGATGGCATCTGAGCAAAAAGTGGTTATTTTGTGAAATGATTCTTGTAACATGATCTTTGCGTGTGCAAAATATGGGAAAGATAAGACATGTATTCACCAAGATACAGGATGAAACATTTGTGACCTTTGACCCTAATTTACATACCCAAGATGTTGTCCGATCAAGTAGTTGTTATTTTATGAAAAAATGTACGTGACATGAACTAAACATGTGCAAAATATGGGAGTGATAGGGGCTGTTTTTCTTGAGTTATTGCAAAGAAAGTTGCAGAAACATAGAAATATCTCAATACATCGAGGATAAGCTTTAATTTCAACCAAGTTTTTTAACATGATTCCGACATTGTATGAAGAAAGGAAGGCACACATTCGATAGCGCACAGTCTCAGCTACAACATATTAAAATCGAGGAGAAATTCACCTAAGGGTAAGTGAGCTAGTGCTCGATAAAGACAATCATGTCAATTTTCACATTTAAAAAAAATTCCCTCCCATAGAGATACCACGTCATAACAAAGATAAAGAAAGAAGTACATATGACCTTTGACACAACTTTGCATAGACAAGATGACATCTGAGCAAGAAGTAGTTAATTTGTGAAATGATCCTTGTAACATGGTCTTTACGTGTGCAAAATATGGGAAAGATAGGATATGTATTCACCAAGATACAGGATGAAACATTTATGACCTTTGACCCTAATTTACATACCCAAGATGGCGTCTGATCAAGTAGTTGTTATTTTATGAAATAATGTTCGTGACATGAACTAAACATGTGCAAAATATGGTGGTGATAGGGTATGTTTTTCTTGAGTTATTGCATATAAAGTTGCAAAAAGAAAGAAATATTTCAATACATCGAAGATAAACTTTAATTTCAACCAATTTTTTTGACGTGATCCCGACATCGTATGAAAAAACGAAGGGCACACTTACGATAGCCCAAAGTCTCCGCTACAACATATCAAAATCTTGTAGAAATTCACCGAAACATAAGTGAGCTAGTGCTCGATAAAGATAGTAATGTCAATTTTCATTTCCAGAAAAACTGCACTGCCATAGAGATTACACGTAAACTGGTCAAATTTGACAAGGTTACTTTCAATCCATTTTTACGAGGTGATGCCGTCATTAAATCAAAATTGTGTTTTTACATTTATGAAAGAACATTTCATAAGCTTCAACATATTGAAATTTGGGTGAAAAATGGCAAAGGATAAGTGAGATACGCTCGAGTAAACTTGGAATTTGATGACGTCATTTTGAAAATTTACTTTTTTGACTTTATTAAGAAATTTGATATCTTTTAATCATTTTGTCAGCATAGCCAACCCATGAAATAACATGTACAACTCATCAGCTTTCAGAATATGTCAAGAAATTGGGGGGTCACCATCCATCCTGACGAGTAAAATCCGATTTAAAATTGGCGGTTGTTTGGCATAGTTGCACTGTGTATCCCCATTGACGCACGCGCGGAATTTTGAGTTTGACGGGCCCGTATGACGTCATATTGAGTCGGATCGACTTGAAACTTGGTAGAAATATTCCTTGACATTTTGGACATCCCATCCGTGTAAAAAAACTGAAAATTTCTATTGCATACTAGCTGTGCGTGCGAATATGTGCGCACGCGTACGCGTCCGTCCAATTTTTTCAATTTTTCAAAAAATGCTCCAAATGATCTGAAACGTGTGCAAAAACAATTTTGAGCTCGATTTGAGCATACAAATATTTCAACGCGCGCTTTAAGATAAATATGAATTTTTGAGAAAATGAGTAGAACCCGCTTGACTTGAAATATATGTGACGTAATTTACATTAAAAAATTCCATTCCATTTATGAGATATGCATGAAAATGTGTTTTCATATAATGACGTCATAGTGACGTCACGGTCGACTGATCACTATGATTTTACTTGCGCTGTCGTCTTTGCGACATGATACATATATGGTATAAGTTTGACATTGATTGGCAATGCACTTTCTGAGCTAACTCTTGCACAACTTTTGCGGAGAAATAAAGAAATAAAGAAAGAAGAATAAAGAATCAGTACAGATACAGAAGGTGATCCGAGAGGATACTCGGATCACCTAATAAATACAGTGTAGTACAGGGCACTGCCATTATAAAACGAACATGGCTATTTTTTTTTTACTTTCGTTACTACATGTACGAAGTAAAATTTCAGGTCGTGTAAAATTATCTTTATATCTTTGAATATGTAAAATTTTTGTTCCATTTAACAAAATTTTGAGATACAGGTACATATGTAACTGAATAGAACTGCTAGTCCTAAGGACTTTGTTATGACTGGAGTCAACTGTAGCAGTAATAGTATTTTAGAAGTACAGCCTGTACATGTTGTGGTGTTTTAGAAAGTAACAACAGAAGAGTTAGACTTTGTAAAGTAGTACAGCCTTAATACATCCTTTTTCACAGCCACCCCTGAGTAGGCAAACCAACTACCAGTACTACTGTAGCAAAGAGCACAATCTTTGATTCCCTGAATTGGTATTTGTGTATGTGTGTATGTGGGTGTGCTATCTTGAATGCCTCAGAAATACCATTCCATTACGTCTACAGGCTTTATCTACAGTTCTGAATTAGACCTGTATCAGAGAGACGCAGAACGAAATCATACCAGATGTAGCATCGACAGCTGTACAAAAATCAGAAGCGGTCATGATAGGAAGAATAGAAGTCAGAAGGGCAATATCAATATTGGTAGTGTTCAGTATTTACATTCTTGATAGAAGAACAATAGCAGTGTAAGTACATCATACACTGTATGTGAGGTGCAGTATTTCTGGCCTACTCTGCAAAGAAGGCTTTCAATATCTTTACGTGTATTGTACAAAGTTTATTTAGATGGAGACATACAGTACAAGTGTACTTTGTGTGGTCTCTGATGATGCAATTTGGGTGTGACAAGACTTGACCATGACAAAGGCCTTCCTTACTATTTCCCGAAGTTTTACCGCATTCAGACTTCAGCACATATTCACACAATCAACCAAAATGCCTTACTTAAAGAGTGCTAGGTCTGTTGAATTTTTCAACAACATATTATAAGTGCTCTCATCACTTCATTTGCTCGTACATAGTGTACTCATAAAAGCTACCATGCTAGGACAAATGATACACATACACTTCAATATAAAATCTTTGTCAAGGCTATGCATTTCCTGAATTTTACAAAATTCTACACTTTTATCCATTAGTTCACTCAGGACTCCAACTGTGCATTTTATGTTTTCCCTGTGGCCCAAAGAATGTGACATATCTGGTAAAACTATTTTAAAATTTAGAAATCCAAATGAAAGCTGACAATTCTAACTATTGGTATGTACACTGTATACAGGTGGTATGTACACTATATACAGATGTATGCATGCTAGGGAGTTTTTATTATTTTTTTCTTTGAGAAATACAAATGTCATATGTTTTAGACATCTTCTGAAGTAAATACAGCAAAACTAAAAACCTTTATGAGTGAGCAACTGTGTATAAAGACCATTTCCACGGAAGTCCCCACAGTCATACAGAGAAAATGTGCAACAACTCACTCTTTGAGAGCAATTGTGGTAAATGCTACATGTACCTGCGCAATCTGAAACTGAAGTTACACTGTGTAGCCATCTAGTATGCAATGTATTCCGCCGTTTGGGCGCTTTTTCTGGAATCATCCCGCGACGCGACGTACGTCGCATCACATCATGCATCCAGCACATACCAGACTGGTATGTGCTGGATGCGTGATGTGATGCGACGTACGTCGCGTCGCGGGATGATTCCAGAGAAAGCGCCCAAACGGTAAGCGGGCGGCAGAATCGTGGGCGGAATTGACGAAGAGAGTGAACTCGTCATACCTACAAAGTGATTATTTTGCTAACAAAGTGGAGTATGTCATCTACCCACCTACTCTATCAGTGTGGAATAGTAATTTGGAATATATGGACAAGATCAGGTTAGTACTGATTTAATTTTTCTCGTTACGAATTTGTGTAAAAAGATGTCAGGCTTCAGCTTCACGAGGCTGATTCGTGCGCGGAGAGGTGAGAGCCGCAGAAAAAAGCATCGAAAATATTTAGTCGGATCAGGCCGCTAGGTGCGGCAGTCTTGCATTGTGCGAACGCGCTGGCGCCCGTGTTTTGATGGGCGCTCTGCATCGGTTGATTAAAACTCGATTTTTGAAAAAAAAACAGACAGGATTTTTTCTTCTTTTCATCATGGATAGTGGACATGTGTGTGTAACAAAAAATCACCGTGCAAAGTTGCAACAATTTATACGTCAGATGTGAGATGAATAAGAAGTGAATGGGGGGCCTCATGAGGCGTTCCCCGGGGGGCCTCATGAGGCGGGGGGAGGTCCTCATGAGGAGGGACCATCCTCGTACGCGGGGGCGGTCCTCATGAGCGGGTTTCCCGGACTGAGGTACAGCCCTGTCGCGAGTTATACGGGACTGGGCTGTATACAAAATGTATAACCTCCCATTCAGAAAATGTACCGTAGCTATGGGTAAGCTCGGCCTAGCGGGTACAGTCAGCCCCCAGCGCGCGCATTACAAGTAAGGTTTACTAGTAGTTGTACTGCGCACGCTGGGGGCCGCCTTTACCCGCTCGGCGGAGTTTACCCATAACTACGGTACCTATATTACTTAGCATGATCAATGACATAGCCTACATTTGTAGGTGTAGGACAAGAAAAGATAAATTTTGTTTAGGCCCTACCTTTTGTAAGCAATCAAGCACAGCAAAATTATTTCCCTTTCGGGCACACATGTGCTGAACATCAGCAGCGCAGGCAGGGTGGTCAGCTATCCTAATGGGTCTCATGGGTGTCTGTCTGGCTGGTGGCTGTTTCTTTGCATCTTTCCGTGTCTGAGGGTCTGGGACCTGTGGCGGTTGCTGCCTAAAATTTGGATTTTGATCCATGTTTACCCGCAGGCCCTGACCTCCAACTCCCTGAGCCTGAGGGAACTGCATCTGTGCATTAAAACCTCCCTGGGCCTGGGGCTGGCCTTGTTGTTGTTGAAACCTTCCCTGATCATTCGGCATTCGAGCAGGACCGGCATTCATCGCTCCAAACCTGTTTGGTTGCATCTGCTGTTGCATCTGCAAATCGTCCCTCATGTCCCTCCTCCTGCCAAACTGATTATCGGCATCATTGCCTGGCACTACACCGGCTCCACGGCCCCGCTGCAGCATGTCCATACCTCTACCACCACCACGGGCGATGCCGCCACCGACCCCGGCGTTGCCAGCAGGAGGTTGCTCCTGGTCGGCCAATGCACCACGCCTTACTCTGTGCTTTACATCCTCTAAATCAATGTTTCTTCCCCTTTCGATGGCATCATGTCTTTCAGCATCGTGTCTTCCCACTCCAAATGCGAGTGATACTTCGAGTAATATAAAAAATACAACACATGTCGCTAACCTGACACGTAGGAAGGTCGCCATTTTGAATGCGATGTCTTTCGCAACTGAAAATTTTCAGTACACATCAAAATCGCAATCGCGCGAGCCACACACACACTGCATGCACTCACTACTACGTGTGTGCGTGTTCCCACGGCACGGCTTGCTAGCTGGCGCTAGCACCGCAGAACTTGCCACACAGGCGCGGCGATTATGAGAACACGCTATTCAGTTCACCCACAGTATTATGCAGGTAGCAGGTACCGATCAGCCACGTCATCTCAAACTTCGTGTGAACTGCACCCGCCACTGATGTGATCATCTCTGGCCTGATCTATTCCTAGAACAATATCAAAATGATAAACATGTACTATTAGTATCACCACGGTTACAAGTGTCTCAGTGTTGTTGTTTTTTTGTATGTTTGTGTTTCGATGACAAAATCATGCTGTCATCTGCACAGATTTTCGTTTCATTCATCATGGACATGTGTAGCAGCAGTATGCAGGTTTAGCGCATGATGAAGCTTACATCAAAGAGTATATCATAATAGAAGCTAGAAGCACGCTTACATGGAATTATGGAATCAGTTACCTCTTCAGTTAAGGGAACTGTCATCTACAGAGTCATTCAAATCCAAACTTAAAACTTATCTGTTCCTTTCATACTGAGGACTGCAATTGCTGTTTGTCCTCGATGTTGAATCAATATTGTATTTTTAACTGGTATTTATATGTTGTATTCTTTATTTGGTATATATTTGTTTTTGTCTACCATTTTCTTCTTTGTTGAAATGTTTGAATATGTATATGCATGTAAATATATGATATCTTTTCATTTTTGAAGCGCCATGAGCACTGAAAAGTGGACCTGTGCGCTATACAAGTAGCCACTATTATTATTATTATTATTATTATTATTATTATTATTATTATTATTATTATTATTACATAATTGTCGAATGGATCATGTGGTTCTAGATGGTGGTCATAGATAACAATAATAACAATAATTATAATAATAGTAATGATAATGATGATAATAATAATGATGAAAATACTACTACTAATAATAATAACAATAATAATAATAACAATGATGATAACAATAATAATGATAATAATAATAGCAATTATAATGATAAAATAACAATGATAATAATAATAATGTTAATATTAGTAATAACAATGATAACAGTAGTGATAATAACTATATGAAGCAGAATAAGAATAAGAATTTTTAAGCATTAGGGGCTTGGGAAAGAGAATGAATAGATATGTTACCTTACAACATAATTATGATATCATAGAAGATAGAATATGAGAACAATAAGTGAACAAAAAACAATATACATTTTATACTATATATAGTTTATATCTATATATGATGACGAAGTAGGGTGGTAATGCATTTCAGTCCAACAGTGCTATTTATTAAGAACAGATTTTCGTCGAATACATTCGTCTTCCTGAGGGTCGACAATGACAATTCGAAATTTGGTCTGAATAAATAGCACTGGTGGACTGAAATGCATTACCACCCTACTTCGTCATCTTTTCTGTACTAGCTGGTACCAACACGCGGACTACAAGTATCATTATATATGTATGCATATATATATATATATATATATATATATATATATATATACACTTGGTGATTCTATCCTTCATATGAAGAGTGCTCGATATCCTCAAAGGAAGAGCTTTAGACAGAAGTATTGGAACAAGTTCACTCGGTTGACAGCAGGTTCATCCGTATTTGCCTGATGATTGCGCCTCATGGAGGTGACATGAAACTCCGAGTAGCAATAAATACGGATGAACTTGCTGTCAACCGAGTGAACTTGTTCCAATACTTATATATATATATATATATATATATATATATATATATATATGCATATATATACACTTCACTGACGAAGGCCCGAGGCGGGTTGAAAATTTTGTGAATAAAACCTTCTTGTTGGATCTACAGATGGCGTGCTTGAGACTCATTCTTCTTGTGTGTGTGTGCGTGTGTGTGTGTGTTTGTGTACAATAATATTCTTTGCCTTGAGCAGGGCCGGCGCACTGTTTTCAAAAGTGTGGGGGCCCACTTCCGGGTTTCATGAGCTAACAAGCAAAAAAAAAGGTCCTCAGCTTATCTCTCCCCGTCCCCGTCCACTTCCGGGTTTCTTCAGCTGACAAGCAAAAATAAAAAATAAAATAAAAAAGTCCTCAGCTCATTCTCTCCCCTCCCGTTGTAGTGCCTCTTACGTACTTCCGGGTTGAAAAAAGCCTTTGTATGGCGCACAAAAAGTGTGGGGGCCCGAGCCCCCATGGCCCCCACGGCCCCCACGGCTGCGCCGTCCCTGTTGAGAGTTTCTGGTTAAAACTATGGGAAGAGATTGATACAAAAGGATTATTCATATAGCACTGAAGTGAATAGTCCTTTTAGCGACACAGAGGCCTATAGTTTTAACAAGAAACTCGAAATTAGACAGTGCATATTTGTTTTGTATTTTGGGTCAGAAAAAAGGGGGAAATGGGAAAAATGCGAGGTGAGACGTCGTGTAGTGGATGGAATGTTGTGAAGAGATCTGTCAGCAGATCAGGGCAATTACTCCCCGAGGGCAATTACCCCTCCCCCCCCCCCGATTAAATAGTATAGTGATAAAGGTTAGAATAATTCTATAAAGATAAGGGTTGGGGTTAGGTTTTGGGTTAGGGTTAGGATTTTGTTCAGGATTAGGATTAGGGTTACGGTCAGGGGGAGGGTCCGGGTACGATGTATGCGCCAATGTCAGAGTTGGTTTATGACGTCACAATTATTTTGTTATTTGTTGCATTTTACAGGGTGACGGCACAGCATTTTCTGGTTAAAACTATGGGCAGAGGTGAATAGCTCTTTCGGAGACACCGAGGCCTAGTTTTAACCAGAAACTCGAAATAAGGCAAAGTATATTGTATTATATTTAGGATCAAAAATTTAAACAAAACAAGGGAATACCAGTAATCACGTGAAGCTCTTTCAACCAATCACTAAAGGACAAATTTTTGATCCAAAATATAATATCAATTAAGGAACCTCTTCAAATAGTATTATTTCTGTTGTGGTGGTACACAGTAAAACCAAGGAGGTTCAAGAGATGGCGTCACAACGATCTTATTCCCTTTGAGTTAACCCAAATGGTTGATCCGCTAATACAAAAAAAAAAAAAAGATGTACACAGAGACAGTACTGTCTACATTAATACACAAGTGCTTTCTTGATATACCTCACTGAAAGGAAGACATTTGGTTCATCTCTAATTCCCGCACTTTAAAAACATTGGTGTTAGATTTAACACCATGGGTGTTAAATCTAACACCGATCAAGCTTCAATAAAGGACCACACCCACAGGTGTAGAAAATGTATTGTGACGGTGTTAAAAAGTGTTCACCTGGCACTTCGTGGTGTTAATTTGACACTGTGGCTGGTGATATTTTTGACACTGCGCTAGAGTTAATTCATTAATGACACCGCACTTACTGGTGTTGATTTGATATTGGTGGTGTTAATTTCAATAGTATAACACCCGTCCAGCTTCAATAGGAGACCACACCAACTGGTGTTACAATGTACTGTGGTGTTAAATGTGTTTACACTTTTTTTTTTCAAAAACCAAGTACTTTATCGGAAATTCTTCATCGTCTTGTTCAGAATTAACAAGAATTTCAGTCCCCAAGAAACTACTAGTATTAAAAAAAAAACAACAACAATTTTGTATTTTGAAATGACACCCGGAGGTGTTAATCTAACACCATGAATGAGTACAGGAAAGTTAACACCAGCGCGGTGTTTCATATTTAACACCGGACTTTTTGCAGTGCAGGCTCTCATTGCTTGATCATCTGTCACTCTCTAAGATATAGGTTAGGTACTGTCTTTAGAGTTTCTGGTTAAAACAATGGGCAGAGGGAATTCAAAAGTAGCAATACGCCTATTCACTGAGGAGCGCAGTCCCGAAGTAAATTGGAGACACAAAGACCCAAAATTTTTAACCAGAAACTCGAAGTTCGGCAGAGTTATTCTGCATAATATGGGAACGAAAATTAAAACACAAGAATGGGAAAATGTGAGGTGAAAAGTTTCGTATTGGATGCGATGTTATGGAGGGATCCTATACACCTGACAAGGGCGGGCTGTCACAATTATTTTTATTCAACATTAGAAAGAGAATAAAGTACAATTTTACGAAGCGGCCAACGAAGAAGTGTGCGATGTCAGAATTGCTTTGTGATGTCATAATTACTTTGTGAAAAATTGTTAAAGACACAGTGTGACCGTACGAAGCAACGCGTGATGTCAGAATTGCTTTTGTTAGGAATATTGTTACAGTTTCACGAGTGACCATACGAGGCAGCGCGCTATGTCAGAATTGCTTTTAGAGGTCACATTATTTATTGGTTTGTGACATTTCTCGAATAGTGCACTGTTTGGAAAATGCCGTGATAAGCACTCACGTCATTTCCAGTATACAATGGAGTGTGAAACAGACCATCATTCTGAAATAGTAAAATATACATATAATCATGTGTGGCTCTAGGCAACCAGTCACTACAGGATTAATTTCTAATTCAAAATAATAATACAAAATATATGTCTTTATGATGTTATAGAGTTCAAAATGAAAATGGCGGCATCAAACCCCCGATCAGGCATAGGCATAAAAAATAAACTTGTGGATTATTTTGCGCATCAAAAACTGACAACAGTTACTGAATAACTATAGCGAGTTGGAACCATAGAGCATTTGCCCCTCCAGCTAGTAGCCACTAGCACGTATTCTTTCTTTGGGAGTGAATTAGTTGCGGAACTCCAACCTTTTCAACTTTCCAAAGTGTATTTTCGACTATGAATGTCAGCATGTTTGACACTCCATGACACTCCAAACAGTGAAATGATGTCACAAAACACTTGTGAAATCGAACGCTGCTTCGTACTGTCACTTCGGGAAATTTAATTTCATAAAACAAGTACTTTTATGTGACATCACAACATCATATCTACATACATCATAATTATACATGTAATAAATAATTATCTACACTGTGTACTCACAGCAGACGATTTGTATACGTCTACCAACGGTACTCACTGGTGGTAAGCAGAGCGGGTTAACCCGCTCTGGTGGTAAGTGTTTAACGCCCTCTCTCGTCAGGCGCAGGACTATCAACAGCCGGGTGTCCTGACAGATTTTTCTCGTCTAAACTCAAGTTGTAATTGCCATAGCAACAGCGAACTGTTCAACAGAAATTCTTGCTTTGGATTTAATAGCTGATGCCAAACTACTGTCACACTGGTTGCAAGAACTGTCTGTGAGGTCACTGAAAGTCCTGGGTACAGAGATGCCAAGTTATGCCAAGTTTCTCAACTGGCTAGGAATGAGAAACTGTGACTAGATCTACCTGTGATTTAGTGAAGCAACCGAAGTGATAGAGTTTATGTCATCCAACCCCCCCCCCCCCTTTTAGCGATTTCATTTTGGAAGAAGATCTTGTGCAAATCCGGCGCACGCTTGTAACACACTTTAACTAGCATAATTTTCATCTATTCATTATGCAAGATAGTCCTGCAAGACATCATTTTGAGCTCTTTTTTTTTTTGCCCAAATTTTGGTAAAGGGTGAATGAGTCTAGATTGTATGACTGGCATGACTTAACGTGTTAAAGGCTGTGTTTATACTTCCCTTGTTTGAGTAAAAATCAGTCATTTGATACGCACTTAATTCAAAACACAGAGAAGTCAAATGGCACAATTTTCAGAGACCTCTCTGGAATATTTACAGTGTAGTCAGAAAGAAAAACTGCTGTAAGATTTTTCATTTCCGATTAGAAATTGTGCACTTTGGTTCATTCCTGAATATAGTTGCACAATTATCATCCATTTATTGGGGATGGTGGGTCTTGAAGGACATTATTTTTATCAATTTTTTCCCCAAAAATTGTGTTCAAGGGTGAATGAGTCCAATGATACAACTGAAAAGGTGGCAAAAGTTTTAGAGACCTTTTTGGATTATTATTTTTGAATAGCAAATAGCTGTCATCTGTAACAGACAGGTTAAACATTAGCAAGCTTTCCATTCAATGTTAGTTATTGATCTTCGTGCTGTGGTTTGTTTGTTTGTGTTTATCGTTTGAGAGATGATAAAATGATTGCGGAGTGGGCAAGCATGAGATTGGCTGTGACACGAGACTTGGTAGGTCAGCCTAGGCAGAGACTCCAACCCCAAGCACCTGCTCATCTGGAGATTCTCCCACCTGAACCCCTAGCAAACGGGAGACTCTAACTTGATGTGTGTGAAGCACAATGTCCCTTGGGTCAATAGTTTTCTAGATGCTCTCTCGTGCTATCTCGCGCTTATTTTTCAACATACGATGGCACTAGGTAAGTAATAATTCAGTGATTCAAATCATATACACGGGCGGATCTAGGATTTCCGTAGAGGGGAGGCGCCTTAACAAAATTAAAGGGGGTGCAAGAGCCCCCCCCCCCCATTTTTTCTTTTTATTCCTTTTGTTTTAACAAATATAAAGAGGGGGTGCGCCCCCGGTGCACCCTCCTCTGGATCCGCCACTGATATATTTTGCCTTAAAAAGTGTAGATGCTATTCCTGCATGCATATGAAATTGACTGGCATCTACATAACCGTACAACTACAAACAGGAGACACAGAGCCAGGGCGGGAGAATTTAATCTCAGGCGGGAGAACAGGAGATTTTGCAAAAATGGGCTTTCAGCGGGAGATCTCTCTTCGAAAGTTAGAAATTTGGAGTCTGCCTAGGATGAGTTGGAGGATGAAGTCCAGAGACTCCAACCCAAAGCACCTTCTGATCTGGAGATTCTCCCGCCTGAAACCTCTAGCAAACGGGAGATTCCAAGTTGATGTGTGCGAAGCGCGAAATTCCCAGGGTTTTAGATGCTCTCTGGTGCTATCTAAGGCTATTTTTTCAACATACTATAGCAATAGTTTTTTTTTTTGTTGCTGTTTTCTGTGTTGTTATCGTCCATACCTCCGTAGTTTTCTTTTGTAATGTTTGCATTGTTTTGACTTGTTCTGTTTTGTCAACTTAACTGACATTTTTCTTTTTCTTAAATCTGTCAAAGGTATGTACATGTATGTTACAGTACAATGGGTCAGCTACTCACAAGGGCTTTTCCTTTCTTGCTGCTTCCCCCACCAATGGCATTGTCTTTGTATGTAGTCATACTGCCACATTATTTCTAATTGTATGTTGTATGTCTTTTGAATTTTTCTCTTTTTATATCTCATTTTGTACATTCATGTTTTTATTGTTTGCTCTGTATATTTTTAATGCTTGGTGCAAAATAAACTAAACTGAAACTGAAACTGAATAAGTAAGAAATCCTTTCCAACGGGAGACACAGAGCCAGGGCGGGAGAAATTAAATCATAAGCGGGAGAACGGGAGATTTTGGAAAAGTGGGTTTTCGGCGGGAGATCTCGCGTCGAAAACAGGAGAGTTGGAGTCTCTGGAAGTCTAAAGCCACACATCACCATGCCATCAGCTTCCCTGCCTTCAGTGCCATATATCTTTTAGATAAGCCAGTGAGATTTTGTTTTGTCTTTTTCATTACTATGAAAAGAGAAAAAACAACAACAAAGAAATAAGGCCCTACTGGAGATAATATGCCTAAGCCAAGTACTTATATCAAATTTTGTTGTTTTCAGCAATTTTTCGTTTTCAGGGTAATATTAATTATTTTGTAACACACACATATACACACACACATTCACACCTCTCTCTCTCTCTCTTCGTGCTACATTTAATCCATGTTCCCTGCGACCATGACAATCGCGTTTCAGGCCACCGTGGACGGAATGGGATGGATGTGAGACAATGATGGGGGACAGGATGAGCAAATACGACAGGCCATGAATGCCGCAGATGCCGTGTCAGATTTTTAACTGTCAAAAAATCTGCCACAGTAGTCATGGTGCTGATTAGAAAACCTAGTAGGCTCAAGGAAAACTGGACTATCACAACAAAACATGAGAGCTCGTAATAAGCGGCAACAAAACTTGGAGGTGGTCCATAGTGGGACGCAACAGGAAATATGGTGTAGTCTAGCCTGACCATATGCAGTGAGAATGGCGTCTGATAGCTACATGTCCACTTAACCCGTTGAGGATGAGTCCCGAGTATACTCGGGCAAGCATCTATGGGAAATGCGTGTTGTAGCAAAATCAAAACGTCCTCAATGGGTTAATGAGCAAAGACTGGAACAAGACCAGATGACAGAGGGGGTAAGAAAGAAGAATATCCCACCTACCCAAGGCACACCACATGTACGTTACATACAAACAAGGCTGCCGTGGCCGTCGGGAGTACGATGTGCATGTAGCATTACTCTTTCACTCACAAACATAACCTCACAAGCCTACAAACATGCATAATTTGACAACATACAGCATCTAGTCTTGTTGGCACACCATTTGGTTCCTTCCTTTGTTGTTTTGATCTACTGTATTTATTTCAAACGCATGAAACACTAGCAACAGTTTTGAAAAAGAAAAACCACCACTCTACAAAGTTTTTTTTTTCCTTTTTTTTTTAAACACATGTTTCAGTTTCCTACAAATACAGCTAAAACTACATTGACAAGCAGTGAAAAATGCATGACAAAGTCTCTGGATGAAAATTACAGTTGATATCATTTCTTCTTCTTTTTTTCAGTAATACTGCAAACAAAGACAGTCAAAGCTACTGTAGTAAAGTACTGATACAAGACGAATACAAAATATTCCTTTACTCTGAATACAAACTGAAAAGTTAAATTCGAGTGCTGTTCAATGATTACCATGTCAATCAAGGACATTTCAAAAACTCTACAGATATGCCTTAATATGCCTTAATGCCTAAATATGCATTGCAATGAGATGTCAGGCCTTTACTAACTGGGCAAAAGACATGATTATATTCAGCTGAAATTTGCAGAGAAACTTGTATGGTTTCTTTGCAAGTTATTGGACTAACTAATGCCAAACCTATACAACATCTGGAAAAAACAAAATAAAACACAGTAGCTTTGAATGAATGCATAACAGGATTTGTTCTCAAATGTAACTTCTCAAAGCATGGAAATTAGAAGTATTTCTTGCTTTTTTCTCCTTCTTCTTCGTTTTTTTTGTTTTTTTGTTTTTTTTACTATCAATCATTTTGTATGAGAAATGTGACCACAAGCAATCTTAGCAATATCAATTTAATATCTTTTTTTACGTACAGTACTATTCCCTTAAAAAACAAGTTTTAGGATACAGCTATTTACTTGTCAGAGAAGAACAATAACTTACACACAACTGTAAAGCAGGAGAATGGTGATATAAATACTCAAAATATGGTTAAAAGCGACTGACTGTGATAATGTGACATGTTATGGCAAATGCATGATATCTTACAACTTCAAATCTGGTCACAGCCATGACCTTCTCAAAATACAAATATATACAAATATCTTATATTGAATACACAAGACCACAAATTTTGGAGTAAGTACAGTAACAACCATGATTAACTGATTTTCAAATTCAGGACAATATCTTAAATAAGCTCCCCACATACAAAGTGAGCAATTATTTTGGACAGACTAATCCACAAGGGAGGGGTAGGGGGTAGGGAAGACATTGGTTGCTTGGATGGCTTCGGAAACAGCTTTATTTGCAGTCATGAACAATAGTTAGTCTTTTCTGGGCAAATCCTTTGCAATGTAGAAATGCAACCTGTCAAGAAATGCGACAAAGGACTGCCATGGCACATGTAACAGATGTCTGTGCTGAGTTTCAGTGCATTTTTCAAAAATGTTGCATCATTTCCTCTATATAAAAAACAGGGAAACTGATCTCTACAAGACTGGGGAAACTTACTTCTCTGCCTAACAAGAACAAAGAAGGCATGAAACTTTGAATTTTAAAGTATGCAAAGCATGTGTTGCAACACAGAGACATCATAGTGGCTGGTACTGGTAAATGCTGAGGCAATGTATTTGCAAATGTACTGCGTAATACCAAAATGAAGCAGTTGTTGTTGTGTTTTTGTACATCAAGTAATATGAATTTGGACTTATCTTTGATATCACACAAAATATTTGTTCATTTACATTTTCACACCAATATCAAATAGCATAAAATGTGTAAAGAAAAAAAATTGTCTCTCCTACCTAACCCCCCCCCCCCCCCCCCCCCCCCCCCCCCCCCCCCCCCCGGAAAAATTCAACAAATAAAATCTATTAGGAAGACGCATGCCCAGGAAATTTTGACTAGACATGTGTTTGACTAAAAATATAGAAATACAAGTTTGCTGCCCGCATACCAAACTCTGCATCGCAGCAGATTCAAGAACCCAGTAAGCCAAAAAGTCTTATGTTCCGCCCCCCCCCCCCCCCAAAAAAAAAGAGGAAATGTGATGGTAATTTCACTGGGGAGAGTGCAATGAATTAAGAATAAATGCTTTAATCTGACATATGTTAAATAAACCTCTGATAAAACGTAAAGTAAAGTCCTGAAAAGACATTTCATCACTGAATACTGTGCATTTCATGCAATTACAAGAATGTGAAACACAAACAAAACATAAATAACTCCTGACTTCTAGGTTTCATTAATCCTGCGATTGTAGGTGATCTCTGTAAATACCAAAGTACTACAAACATTTTCTGGAGCATAGAAGACTACACTAGACATTTACATCTACTCAGCGTTGACTGTTCTTTACTCAAACTATAACACTGTCTCAAAATCGTACTACATGTATCTAGTTTACACGGAAAATGAGTTAAATCTTCACTCAATTAATGCACCGTATACATATATTACATCTCTCTAATAGCAAGATTCCACGGGACACAACAGAGTAATAATTTGTGTAAGAAATTCACACAACGCCACCATATGGCAATAATTTACATCTCTGTAGGATCACTGTACTGCAAACTGCATCTTACATCTCTTCAACAGTAAGATTATCAGGTTTGGGTGGGGGTGTAACTCTGGAACTAGCAAACACAATATACAGTATGAAAAAAAAAGAGAGATTATCGAACAATGTTTGATTAAATAGGGGGGGGGGGGGTCATCTTTGGTTTCAGTCTCAGCGTACGGAATGCAACCTATTTTACACCGAGTTTAAACAACACAGTGTATGTATGACTTGCTCACAACGAGCTTCACTGCGGTGTTTCCCCCGTACATAGCAGGAATAATGCATGATTTATGAAGGCACTGTACGTTAGTATACAAATGATGCACAGGTCAGAGAGCATCCAATTCTCACTGATCCACGAAATAGGCCTGTGCATCATTTGTGTTATAAAATGGGCCCACAAATTCATGAAATACAACCATTTTGCCCATCATGGGTCCGGTACACCTACACTATAGAAGGCTTGAGCCGTACTTTCGGATTTTACCGGACGCATAGGATAAGTGTGGATCAGTAAAAATCAATGCATGACAATTTACCAATCAGATTGCAGAGATTGTAAAGCCCATTTTATAATATCTTTTTATCCATTTTCTCTATCCTTTTAAAACTAGTATTTTGCTGTATTTGTTTGGACAGGTATACGATACTGCAAACAGTCCTTCAGAATGGCCAGCAAATTTCCACCCCTTTGCTCCACAAATTTGTGATGCATTGACAACTTGCATGGGTGCAGCAGTTTTCAGTTTGTACAAGAATTGACGCCATTGCTCGGATTTACGACATGACTGATCCCATATTGATGTTCTCTGATAAGTCATTGTCATTTCTGTGCCATCTCTAGAATTATGTCTGCTGCACCACAGAGCAAAGCAAAGTAGTTTAACAAGAATGTGAGACATTTATAGCAATGTTTATGCATAAATTTTGCGGTGGTCATAATGGCCCTAAAGAACTCTAGAAATACACCATGTTTCTGTAGGATGACTAGCAAAAAAAAAACAAAAAAACAAAAACAAATACGTAAACACAAAGATGTTGTGTTTCAGTGTTCCAATACAAATATTATTCACAGATCACCAGCAATTGCTACATAATGCAATGTAACTGTGCTATCTTCTCTAGAAATGCTGAATACTCCACTCTGAAAGACGCACAAGCAGGTCAATACACATCTTTTTGTTTTTACTAAACAAAGCATGAAGTATGAAGCAAAGCAGAAATGCAACCATGTCTAAATAATGCACAACTGATGTATTATAACATTTGATGATCTGTTTCTTTGCGTGCTTCTTAGATTCTATTTACTTCGCTTTTCCATCTGTAAAGAGCATCCTCAAATCATCGGCACAACTGCAATTACGACTGGAAAAATGCAAACTGTCCTAGCGTTTGTGGACCATCAGAATGAACACCATTAGATGACAGCAAATGCACACAAAAGAACATCATAAATTAGCTGTACTGTAACTAGCAACATGCATGACCTTGCCATTTGTTACACATATAAAATGCACACAAATCTTTCACTCTAACCTCAATTCACTGAGTGAGGTAAATGTCATATTTCTTCAATGCATACGCACGATTATTCTATTCTTATCTCTTTTTTTTCCCCCTCAGAATACTGACACACCCACATACATATACAAACACACACCAACAGACACACACACACACACACACACTCAAGTTTCTTTTTGATTTTCTCTATAAACTTTAAAAACTCTCAGTACTAAATGTAATCACTCCTGTCATCTAACCACCTCTGTATTTTGATACTTTGTTTGGAATCGTCGAAAGAACTACATATTCCATCTGACGGGCAAGATTTTGTGCATTTTCTTGCACTAGGTATCCTTTACAGGTATAGACTTGAGCAACTGTTGCACACGACCATACACACTTGTGAATCGGTCACTACGTGTATGTGCGTGAATTATTAACAATGCACATAAGCTGAACACTTTCAATTCAATCAATTTCGCTAATTTTGTAATCACATGAGCTGACCGGATTAAACAAAAGGAAAAAATGTTTTATTGCATGTTAACAGCTATGGGTGAGAAATGACTTGGGTGATACTGTCCTGGAAGTAGGTAAAAATCTTGGATATAAGTCCATGAAAAAAGTGACCTCTACAAGAAATGTGTGCAATGCTCTAACCCTTTTCCTCTGCACAGTATCTTTACACTCAAACGAGACAGAAGCATGCTGGTTTCCCACCCGACTACCAAACGTGCCTAACTGCCGTACATGTCGGCAAGCTTCCTGAACTGTGGCCCCCAGTCGTTGAGGTAGTCGTAGTTCTGCTCCGACTCTGTGCTGCTGCTATTGAGGGAGCTCAGCGATCCTGCTGTTGAACCCTCACCCTCGTAGTCGTACAAGTGGGGCTCGTCGTACGGCGGGCCATTGGGGTCATCGTCGGCTCCCTTCAGTCGATCGTTGATGAAGTCACCGACGTTAGGGTCATCACCTACGGAGGGCAAAAGAACAGAGGTTTGAATTGATGCAAGGATGTACGATTAAGCTGGACTGATTTGCACTGATGTGACAGTAACTTTCCCCCTTTTTTTTTTCTCTTTCCTACCCTGCACACACATACACAAGGACAAACATATACACAGGTACACTATCTGATGAACAGACAGAAAGACATACGTACACACACATACACAGTGGGAGTGTGACATTAATATCTACAATTGTGACCGCATTTTATCACACACTTAGAACCCAGTCAGGAGGGATTTTGCACACAAAGGCGTAACAGTAGCTGGTTCAGGGCAAGAAACTCCTTCTTTCGTAAAATCTGCTTCCCTTCTCTGTTAAACATAAACAAGCTATTCAAATATACACAGAAAAACGGACGCAAAAAATAGTCATCAAGATACAATATCATGTTCAGCCCTGTGAGTCTGATCATCATGATGTACGATCATTCATTACACACCATCAGGCAAACTGTTGAAACTGTCTACGGGAGGAAGGGATAACGTGCAAGATCTTTTGCTCCTACCCAGCGGTCTGCCGGCAGCAAATCGTGGCATCTCCGACTCTGGCTGGATGGGCTTCTTCTCGAGGCTGCTCGTGCTGATTCTCTCGACCTCGTTGACCGGCTTTCGCAGGGTGTTGAGGTCATACGCGTCATTGTCCTCCTCTCCGCCCCCTTCCTCGTCGTAATTGATGAAGTTTTCGCGGATGTCGTCCTCTGGGTCCACTGCGAAGATGTTGGCTGACTTTCGGTCCTTCTGCTGGGTGTAGACAATCAGGAACAGAAGCACCACTGGAAGAAGAGAGAATAATGATAAGAAAATAGATAGATTAGTAATCAAACAATTAGATTCAAACTCGATGAACATATCATCAGCTATTGCCCAAAGGATTTATTCCTGATGAAAAGGGCCTAACATAAGATCTCTTCAACATGAAGGCTACCCATTCCACTGGCAAGGCAAAAATAGAATAGACAATACTGTAAAACATGATATATTCGCGGCACGAAATTTTTGCGAATTGGAGCCGACGGCCTTTTACGTGGCAAGAAATTTTCACGAATTGCCACTTGCGTTCAATGCATATAGTGAAGATAAGAAATTTTGCGTGCATTTTAATTTCGCGAATCTTGGCGCTCGCGAAATTAAATTGCACGCAAACATTCCTCGTTTTACAGTAAACATCTATCTTTTTTTTTTTGTGCAATTATTCAATGATATCATATCTAATCATATACCTTAGAACAGGAAACAGAGCACCTGATAATATAAACTTTGATGCAAAATCATCACAGTGCAACCAGTGATGGCTTGCAATAGCCATGCAATCTAAGTGCCAAGCCCTAAACCAAAGAATGCATTATAACTACTTTATGAAATGATTATATCCTGTTTGCACTAGTTGTATTTTTCTACAGCATGGGGATAGCATGGAAAAACCTTACATGACAGCTATGGGTGCATTGTCTAAAACAAACAAACAAGCAAATAAATGCAGTCATCCTAAAATGCACCACAGAAGGCAGATGTAAGGACAGGGGTAGACAGGGAGTTTGAGGGTGGCTATCAAGAAAATTGTAGTATGGATCCTGATCAAATGATTGGTTAAGAGCACTCACATGACAAATCTTTAATTTTGCCTAACTTGCCCAGCAGGCATAAGATTTTACCATTGTAAGCATACAACCAGTACAAACAACCCCTCAATGAGACCCATGTGACAGTGGCTTGCCGTAATCACACTCACCAATGTCACAATTGCGTACTTTAACAGTGCACACTCAATCAGTTAAAGCATGCACTCAATCAATTTACTGTTAACATTTCCTAAGTTTGTGTTAAGTGTGATTGGAACATTTCTCCAGACATTGTGGCTTTTGAGCAAGTTCCACATGTAGCTGACTGGCATTTACCCATAAGGTAAAACGACAAAATAGTTCGTAGAACCATTTTATAAAACAAATGATGCACAGGTTTAAGTATGGGTATTTCTTTGTATACTCACGTATAATGAGCAGGATGCAGAGGATGAGGAGACCGATGCCTAGAGGGCTGAATCCCAGGTTGGATACTTGCGTGCCGTAGGCGTCCGCGCACAAGGTGCCCCTGTATCCAAAGGGGCAGGTGCAGTTGAACCCTGGGGTGTACTCGTTGCATGTTCCTCCATTCTGGCAGGGGTTGGGCTCACACTCTATGATGTCAGTGCACGTGTCACCCGAAGACGGCTCGGTGCCAATGGGACATCTGTGAGCAACACACAGTGTCAGACAGGACAAGTGGAAATATTTTACAAATGCCTCGCAAAGGGGAATGAGATCCAGATGAAATGTCTAAAAATAGATACTCTCATGTCCTTCAATCTCTTGCTATAATTCCCCTTCTTATCACTTCTTGGATCTCAGTGACTTATCCATCTAATGTCTTGGGCCCTAAATGACTAAGATAACTCCTCATTAAAACATGATTAAAAACACATATAGACGTACACTGATCTACAAGAAAAACTAAGGCATATACACGTAAATTTCAACTTGAAAGGACAAGTTCACCTTCATAGACATGAGGGTTGAGTGAATGCTGCAATATTAGTAGAAAACATTAGTGAGAGTTTGAGGAAAATCCGACAATCCGTTCAAAAGTTATGAATTTTTAAAGTTTCTGCTCAGTCATGGCTGGATGAGAAGACTACTATAGCTTGTGATGTCACATGAGTACAACGGTATAAAGAAAGTATAAAGAAAATTCACCTTATTTTCACTTTTCTCGCATAACAAAAGAACACTCGACTTCTCTCTTTCAGAAGGCAAGGGGAATAATATTATCCTTAACATTCATCAGTAACAAGTCCAAGAAAGGTGCACTTTATTCAAAAAGTAAAAAATTTTGTGAAATTCTCTTTTTATTTTCATTATATCGTTGTACGCATGTGACATCACACACTGTAGTAGTCTTCTCATCCAGCAGTAATTGTGCAGATACTTAAAAAATTCATAACTTTTGAACGGATTGTCAGCTTTACCTCAAACTTTCACTGATGTGTTCTACTAATATTGTTGCATTCACTCAATCCTCATGTACATGAAGGTGAACTTGTCCTTTAACCAAAAGCATGACAGATGTGGCAACTGTACTGTGGTATAAATGCTGAAAGACTAGTCTGCAAAGACTGGTGATGTGGAGGAGCAAAACATTTCTTCATCTATTTTGTTTTTGGACAGCTACTCCACTATTTGATCATTGTAAATCTGTTGATTTCAGTCGAGGTCAAAACTGATTAGTACTGCCTTACTGTCATGGCCCATGAGGGAGAAGGTTATGAACACAGATATTTTCATCTTCCACATGATGACTTCACTTTCAAGCTTCTCATTCCTTCAGACATTCTTACAATGGCACAGATCTGGCTACTCGAAACAATTTCCTATTCAAGGCATTAGATACACAGCAATTGGTCTCGTCCAGTTAATTAAATCTATCACCAAGACACTAACTACATCAGAAGAAGAGGGGAGGGTGACAGACAAAAGATTCAAAGGTCACATTCAACTCACATGCATTCATACAATCGCCAGTGATCAAGGCACTCCAGATCTCCGGTGCACGGGAAGCTCTCGCACACGTCCGAAGGACACCCTTCCACCACGCCGGCGGAGGGTGCGGCCGCGGCGTAGTCATTGGTGCCGGTGAAACCAAGATAGCGGTTGTCGATCCTGGGGTCATTCATGCAACCTGTGACATCAGAGAGGCAAGACGATTTTAGTTGGAGGGTCAGTGGCCGTCACATGAAGAATGTAGGGGTCACAAAACCTCCCAGCAATTAACAATGAAAGTCTATTGCAAGTCATTCTGTGATATGTACATATACTAATACAAAGAATCTCATAAATTCTCTCCCACTATGACAAATCACAACAAGGTGTCATTCCGGTGTGTGAATGATCTTCCTGAAAGTAATACCTTGTTGAAAAAAAAAAGTGGGAAAAATACTGCTTATACATAAAATATCAGGACACAATTTGAACAATCTCACTGAAATCGACCTTCACCACACCAAAAAGAGGTTGTACATATAGATCAAGCACTTTCAACCACATCTCATATAAACAATAACTCATCAACTTGGCACTCAGACACACCAAAACCTTGTGCAATATCTCACCCATGTAGTCATCAGAGATGGCAGCCAAGTCAACCACAGCTCCTATAACCAGTGTTTCGGGGTCAACCGACAGCTCCGAGAAGGTGCTCTCCCTGCTCTCCGTCTCTTTGGCCCCGCCTCCTCCGTCGATGGTGATGGTCACATGGTTGTCGTAGCGGTCGAAACGGACCACATGCCACGCCCCATTGCTGATGATGAAACCGTCCAACGTGACTGAGACGGGAGCATCTCCTAGATGCCAGTCTACCTTGAGGTTTGAGTTGAGCACCTGTGAAGAGGATGATGAGGACAATACACTGCATGATTTGTTGCCAGACACTACCTTGTACCTACTGCTAACATGGGTCTAAATTCACAGAAGCAGTTCACAATGATGGCGATGCACAATAATTGCAGGTCTCCATAGTAGCAGGTGAGCAACCAGCTGCAAATATTTCACTGTGACAATGCTTCACGCAATCACTGTATATTATGCAGTAGATTGCAAATCACCTTTTGAAACACACTTCTGACCAGGGAGACAGTCTCCACCTCCACCACACCAAATTTCACACCATTTCTGTGGTTTAAGTGTCGAAGTAGTTCCAAGTCTTCTTTCCTCTGACCCCATCACACTGAAAAGGTTGACATTTCTATTCAAATCAACAGCTAAAAAAGACAGACTAAAGCAGGCCAGTTACTCAAAACAAGGCTGTAGTATGGCTCTAAAATCTTCTTATATTGGAGTAAAGAGAAAATGAAACACCAAAACGCATTTTTGACATTTCTCGAAAAGGCCAAAAGAGAATAAAAAATATTCTCAAGGATTGCATTGTTGGATACATACCACTATCATAAACAAATTTATTTGAATGACTGGTATGATCCACTTGTTCATACTATTGTAAACTGCCCTCAACAAGTCCTCCTCGCATATGCATGTGTTGTGACCAGACAATCTGCACTCATTACGTAATCCCCTTACCATAGCAACGGGATGAGTTTTGTGAAAGAAGTGGAGTCGTGACCTACCTCCATTTTGATGTATTCGTATGTGTTGGCATTGGAGATGGACCAGATGAGACCACTGGGCTCTCGTGTGCGGACCATAATCTGGTAGAGTGATGTGCGGCCATCATTGTACAGGGTGGCATCTAAGAGCCGGTAATTCACATAGCTGTCCACACCAAAGTCATACGGTGTCAGCTCTGCAGAATCAAAAGACGAGGAAGAGACAAGAGAGAGAGAATATGGAGGAGGTGTTAGAAAGTGATGGCTACAACCTTCATGAAGGCTTCAACCTTCATACAGTGACATTGTCAATACGGGACTTACATGTATGTGCCCAAACTACAGCCATGTGAAAACATTTATCCCGTATGTAACTACTCCACACACTCCTACACAGCCCTTTGATTGGTAGCATCAATCTCGGTTAGACGAAGGCAACAATGTATGCATTAATATTGGACAGAAATAGTGAGTTCAATTGACTTTTGTGCATTGAGAAGAAAGATTTTAGATAGTGGCAAGACAATATTAAAGGGACTGTACAGTACTGGTTGAGGCGAGGATTCAGCTTGTAATGTTTTGTGAGACATTTAGAAACCACTCCATGAAACGTTGAAGAGCATACAATTCTAAGGGGAATCAAAAGTTTATTTGATGAAAATCGGTTTTGAAATGACCAAGATATCTAAAAACAAGGTAAAACGAAGAGATCCTAATAAAAGTTGTGGCCCGTCAATTTTATTAGGATCGCTTCTTTGGATATCTCATCCATTTCAAGGCCAATTTTCATCAAATAAAGGTTAAAGCCTTCTTGAAATTACATGCTCTCTCATATTTCATAAGAGGCTTCTCATTATCTTACCCAAAAATGTTATAAACCTGAATCCTCACCTAAACCAGTACTGTACAGTCCCTTTAACAAGAAAAGCTGCAACTGCTCAAATGAAAGTACACTTTGTCTCACCAGTCAAGCAATCGTTGCCTGAATAGCCTGGATAACAGATGCAGACGTAGGAATCCAGGTCTGCCTCGCACACCCCGTTGTTGCAGACGGGATTGCCATCGTCGTCCAGACACTGTCCGTCCGTGCGGGGGCAGCCGGCCTCGGTCTTGGAGGAAACGCCTGGAGTCTCCAGGTCGTAGAGGAAACCATCGGATTTCAGATTCCGGATGCATCCGTCAAATCCGGAGGACGGTGTCACATGAGGGATGTTATAGGCTGGGTCCACTCCACCAAGGAATAGGGGCGTCTTGACGTTAAGGAATCTACCGTCAGAGAAAAGACAAGTAATTAGAAACCCCTCCTTATAATGTGGAAGACATTGAAGCCGAACATACAGACACTGGAAGAAGTGACAAAATGGATAATTTGAATCAAATCCTGCCACTACATGTCCAAACACCGGGCATTAAAGGGCATGATAACTGAATGTAATGAGGCTCATTAAAAACACTGCAAAGGTTATGAAGAGAAGAAACCTACAGACTGTAATTGGAAAAACGATCTGTGTAGTGAACAAGTTACCAGTATCAAAATCTGGAAAGAAATTGCATGCGTGGGGGAGGGGGTTGGAGGAGGTATGAAACCTTACTTGTTTGGTCCTGGTGTTTGACCACTGACTCTGCACACGCTGTAGTCTGCTGACGTTGAGCTTGACGTTTCAGTAACTACAGCATTCTCGCAGCGGTCCACCGTCATTTCCACAAACTGGAAATGGAGAGGGAACACATTGTGGAAATATCACCAACAAAATCGCAACGAGCATTCTGAAGATGGACCATTTCTTGACAACGTGCATAAAAGGCAAAGGGACGCATTTGGGAAACACATTGCAAATGGTGCATGAAGACGTCTCTCTCTCTCTTCATTTTCCTATCTTTCTCTCTCTTCATACTTCTGCTCACTTTCAAATGTATTCATGGTCTCGTCTCTCCTTACTTATCCAAACTCATAACCATCCCTCATCCATCCCGGTACACCTTCTGCTCCTCACAAGGTATCACACTGAATCATCCAACTTCCAAGATGCTGGTCACACTTGGTGACGACAAATTTTCACCTGCTGCTTGCAAACATTGGAATCAACTACCCCAAACTCTCCGCAACCAGCAATCTCTAATCATCTTCAAAAAGCATCTAAAAACTCATTTGTTTCATTTATGTTAATAATCAAATGGTAAAGCGCATTTGAACATGCATGTACTTTTATGGAAAATGCACTATATAAATGTATTACAAGTATTATCATTGTTATTATTAACAATCTGTTCATTACCTGTCCATTTCTGTAGACATCAATGCGATGCCACTCTCCATTCGCTAGTTCCAGTGTGTTCTCCCCTGTTACCGAGAGTACCAGGTTCTCCGTGGTGCCCTCGATGGAGCCAAGATTGATGGTGAGCCGGGCCCGGCCATCTACCAACTCCAGGAGGATCACGTCCCTGGGGTCCGTCTCCTCGTCCGACAGGGGCCCCAGGGGTCCGTTGTAGAGCAGGGTCCCTGAGGAGACCTGTGTGATGAATTCAATGGAGAGGCTGGTCTCTTCACACTGCCGTAGTGTGGCAAACGAGGCATAGCCGTCGTTGAAGCTGCGCTTGGTCTGCTGACAGTTGGGGCCGTCGTAGCCGTACGGGCACGTACATCTGTTGGAGGGAGAGAGGAATGCATACTGTTGAGAGGGAAAGTCACTTGCCTTGAGCCAAACCATTCCCCATATTTTTTTTCCTTTGACATTGCTTTCTCTTCTTAAAATAATATTTAGTTTGACTCTTAACAATTAAGACTACAAAATAGTGGTGATGACACACCAAAATGAGACTTATTATGCATGAAAGTGCATAAATCTATTGGCAATCACACTGTTTAGAATTTTAAAAAAAAATGATGTTATCCAAACCACGTACAAATCTATGACAGAAGATTATCTGTTTCTCTGTTCCCAAATGAATTTGTCCTTTAATATTCCCTATAAGTCGAAGTGAAGGTTAACTCACTGGTAAGTGCCACCGTAGACATCTACACAGGTGCCTCCGTTAAGGCAGGGGCTGGATTCACAGGTGCCTGGCTGCTCTGTGCGGGACGCACACTCGCAGACTGCCTCCACGTAGGAGGAGACAGCCACAAAAGATGCAGAGCCAGAATCCACAACGGTGGGGGTGTTGTTGACCTTCAGAACGTTGCTGCACGAAGACTCACACACGCTCTCAACCACACATAGGTCGACAGGGAGCTGCGCTACTGTCACACCAAGCTGGCTCTCAATCTGAAAGCACAAAGGATAAAACGAAACAAAGGTTAAAGGAGACCTCTACATGATTTTTCAGACTTTTACATATGGTCAACTATAAATTGGTTATACCTGGTATAGAGTTTCAGAATCTATTGTGATTGGGAGGAAGAAAAAGAATGTTTTCAAATTTTAAAACAAATCACAGTGAACAAGGATGATGACATGACAGCCTCACTGCATGAATGCATTAGGAGTTCAAGGAAGCAGAACAAATGAAGGAAGCATGCATAAATTTTACACAGATGAGGTTGCTACATTTGTGAATTATGTGAGGTTCCCATGTCATCAACACTGTTCAGTGTAATTTGTTTCAGATTTTAAGAACATTGATTTCTCTGCTCAAGGACCACAATAAATTCCACAAATCTATACATGGAACTGTGGATTTATGTACTCCATGATGTAAAATTATGAAAATCGTCTGGAATGTCCCTTTAAAGGATTTTTCAGCTCAACGCTTTTAGACTATTATCAAGGGTGTAAAAAGAGAGAAAATTTTCCTGTGAAACAGAGAATAGAAATTGCATTTCATCATGGTACCCAAAGAGAACTGGACAAATTTACACAAAACCCAATTCCAGTACTGACAGCAGATGAACATTGGGATGTGAGAATGATGATGTGTTACTTTAACTTACTTCGTCCAACACGCCAAGAGCCGCCAGGTCAAGTTGGTCGGCAGGGTAGTAAGGAGAACCATGGGCAGCATAGCGAACGTCCACCAAGTTTGGCCCTACATTGATGACGCTGAAGATGTCGAGGTTCTCTGGCCGAGCTCCCGTCGCCCCTACAAGAATGCCCTTGAGGGTGTCTAGCGGGGTCACGCCCTCGTCGTTGGGGGTGATCAGGGCCTCGGCGGTGGTGCCCGACAGGCGAATGGATCCCGAGCTGAAGACGGCCTCGCGCGGAATTTCCTTGACCGTGACGATGACGGTGGAAGTCTGGTCGGGGAATTCCCCGCCATCAGAAACAATGACCTTCAAGGTATACACGCCATCTGGAGTCCCTTCCTTCATGATGATCTGCCCACTTTGCTCATCCAGCTTGAATGTGAAATTCATACATCAAAGATAGAAACCTCATTAAAACTCATTAAGCTGTAATTATAAAAAAAAAAACAACAACAACAAAGTTCCAAATTCACATACTGCATTCAAGCAGTAAGTCAAAACCTAGCTTTGCTCTGCAAGTTTAGAAGTATAATGAAATGCCAACAACAGAGCAATGGCTGCCTATTTCGGTTCATTAAAAGATGCAATATTATACAAAGAGTGAATGGTCACGAGTGTGATGGTACAAGATTTCGCATGAGGTGAAAGATAGAGGCGCTCTATTCAACTCGGCTCATTTTTCATCGAGTGCGAAATCTGGTTCCATTGCACGAGTAAAGACCATGCGCTATTTGTTTTATACAACACCTCGAACGTCAACAGATTTGGTACTCACAGATTCTTGAACTTAGCACAGAAATGGCAACCATTTTCCGTGAAAGACAAATGAGTAGCCTCACAGTCGCAGTCACCGTGTATGTACATGTGTAATGTACGTACAGTACGTACCTTTGGCAAACGAAGTTGTTACAAAAATGAGTGACAAAAGTATGTGCTTGTAAGCACGCTTGTAATTGTTGAGTGCGCGTGGCACATGTTTGTTTATTGTGACATCAGAGCGTGTGCAATGGAACTTTTCAGTAAATGTCATGTGATGGGCAATTGACCAATCGGACAGCTACATTCTACATAGGTACTGTATGAAACGTTATATTGAATGCAGGCTTCATACAAGGTATACAATATAAAATGTCATGTAACATGTACACACAATTGAACTAATGTACACACCAGTCTGACACCACGAACTGAATACCTACAGTATGACATCAAGATGAGCAATTCCTTGTAATTTCAATAGCCACATACTTGTTTAAAGAAGAAGAAAAATTGAGAAAATATATACAGTCACAGTATATGGTCACTACAAAAAACTTCCCCGAGATTTAAAAGTCTTGTTAAAGACCCTGTATGTAGCAGCCACCCGTCTATAAGGGCCATTTTTCTGTCCTCCTTGGGTGGCCACTACAGGCAGGTTAGAACGTAGATACACTATCTAGTGTAGATACCAGCTACTCAGAATTATTGAGGACCTTCACATCCTAGCATAATCTTAATATTGCAATGAACTGCCAACAACAGACAAAAGTGAGAAAGAGACAGACAAATAAACAACAGACTAACTAACAGAGAGACAATTGGTGCTGTCAGACTGGCATAAGATCACGAAGTTTAAGATCGCAAAGTTTAAGATTGCCATCTTTAAGATCTCGAAGTTTTGCCAGTGCGACCGCAAACTTCTCGCGAAACTTCTCGCGAAACTTCTCTATCTGTTTGCGGGCGCTGTCTCCGAAGTGCGAGGCCACTGTCATGTACAGATGTGCATTGTTACATCACAATCACTAGCCATCAGACGGCGCACTCTTTCTTGCGCGCGTACGAATGGCCCAAACTTCACGATCTTAAACTTCTCGATCTTTTGCCAGTCTGACCGCGCCTGATGTAGAGACAGGGGAGACCAAGAGAGAGAGAGAGAGAGAGAGAGAGAGAGAAGAGGTGGCTTCGTTGAATCTTAGAGTGTGGCTAACCTCAAATTGCTCTGGGAACGGTGCATCTTCAGGAATGGTGTATGTCTTGTCGTCCAGGATGTCTGGGTCAACGACCTCCACCTGTCCAACCTGAGTGGTTGGAATCTCGCCTACGTGTGGACAGCCACCACCGAAAAAAGAAACACATATTGCCAATCAGACACGCTCCTTCTAAAGATATTACATCATGGCATACTCGCATGCTGTGTCATTGCTCAATTCACAAGATGAAGAGTTCATTCATACAATGTATGTCTGAAAATGGGTTATACCATAACAAGCAAATTATGTCCTCTTATGGGAAGAGACAAATCTCAATACTGTGAACAGATTAACAAATATTAACAACTTTATTTTCTGCTCATTTCATTCCAAGATTTGAAATAAAAAAGGTACTGACTATTTCACTATCACGGCTCTGGTCATCTGCCTTTATTATTTAACTTAAAGTTCATGTCATATGCTAAGATAATTCACATTATATGTCATGACATAATTCTGAATAAAGACAATTAAGAACTGCTCATTTGAGGGACCTATATGGGAAGTTACAATGTCATGGCAGCCCTCAGTAGAGAAATGACAACAGGAGACTAACCTAAAAACAGACATCATTTTGCCTGCTGGAAGTAATGGGAATACTTCACAGATGTGCAAACCGTAACATTTTTCAGCACTTAGCGATATCACTCTGCTTCTTACTGGGAGAAAATAACTTTTACCAGAGTGCATTACTGTTTAAGAGGTTTTTGCACACTTTTATTTCAAACTACTACTGTTGTAAACAGCTTCCTCCCAAGATCTCATTTTTGCAACTGTAAAGTGGAGGGCCCATATAGTGTCTGAGGTCAACTTTATCTCTAATAAAAAAATTTAAAAAAAGGCTTACAAAGCATGAGTCATTAAAACCTTGCAATCATGACACGACAACACATAGAACACAGATCATACATGTTAGCACCTGTTAGCTTGAAATCAACTTTAACTCTAATCTGCACAATACCATTGAACACATGATAAACAGCTTATGGAGGAAAAATCTACAAAAACAAAACAAATGTTGATGGATCCTACTACATCTAAGATCAAACACAAGTCAGACTCTCAAATTCACAAAGGACAGGTTCTTTCTGTAAACTAAGAAGGATAAGGCACAACACAAACAATGTAGCACACAGCAGTATGGAAAATGTTCATCATACACAACACGGAGAGAATTATGAGCTTTTGGATTAGTCTGAATTGAGACATCTACAGTTTAGCAGGGCAACAAGATGGGCATAGGTTTCATGCTACGAGAAGAAAGTAAAACACAATGAGATGCATCAACCTACACAAATTCAACATTTGTTCATTGTTGAATGTGAGTGTGTGAACATGTTCACATACTGTATATGCCGAATATTTCACGGGGTTATTATTTTCACAAATTTTGTGAGTCATGTCTATTCACGAATTGAAAAACATGCGAAAATATTGACTTTGATCCCAACATGAAAGTGACATGCAAACATACATTTCTCCATTCAGTTCTGTACCCACGATCACGAAGTTAAAGGAACTGTACAGTACTGGTTGAGGTGGGGATTCAGGTTTATAACATTCCTACGTGAGATAAGGAGAAACCTCTTATGAAATATGAAAGAGCATGTAATTTTAAGAAGGACCCAACTTTTATTTGATGAAAATTGGTTTTCAAATGGCTGAGATATCCAAAAAAAAAAAAAAGGCGACAGGCCACGCCTTTTATTAGGATCTCTTTGTTTCACCTTGTTTATGGATATCTCAGCCATTTCAAAACCGATTTTCATCAGTGATACCCCTTAGAATTGCATGCTCTTTGACATCTCATAGAGTGGTTTCTCAATATCTCGCAAAACGTTAAAAGCTAAATCCTCACCTCAACCAGAACTGTACACACCCTTTAGCCACTCACAAAATTGTCGAGAAGTCCCGATTCGCAAAAAATTAGACTCGCTAAATATCTAGTGTACACAGTAGTTCTCGAGGTTGGGGGAAGAAAAAAAACACAAGTGTTTCTGAGCAATTAATGATGGTGAATAATATCATAGGTGCAGATAAACTCTACTTGTAATGTGCACGCATTTTATTATACTGTGTGTTTGTGTGTCTTAAACACACCAATCTGATTCTGCTATGAACAAGCTTGAAACAACAGTCGTCAATATACTGACTTACTGTATTAACTTAGCTCAATCACTTCTGGTTCTATAGAAAATCTTTAAAGATTCCTTAATGGGGGGTGGGTTGGGCCCCCCTGGGGGACCCACATATGGGACATGGTGCCCATTTGATGGAATTGAGATTCTATCCCCCTATACGGATGCTACCTGCCAAGTTTGGTGAAAATTCATGATGGGGTCCTCAAGAAAAAGATGAAAATTAACAATTTGGCCCCAATCTTGGCCCCCCCCCCCCCTCCTGTATTAACTTAGCTCAATCACTTCTGGTTCTATAGAAAATCTTTAAAGATTCCTTAATGGGGGGTGGGTTGGGCCCCCCTGGGGGACCCACATATGGGACATGGTGCCCATTTGATGGAATTGAGATTCTATCCCCCTATACCGATGCTACCTGCCAAGTTTGGTGAAAATTCATCATGGCATTTTCAAGAAAAAGATGAAAATGTACAATTTGAGCCCCATTAGGACCCCTCCCCACCCCCTCCCATGGGTCCCAAGGGGGGGGGGGGCACCCCTGATTCCGCCATCAACAAACCTGAAACTACAATCATCAATGTACTAACTCATAGTATTAACTTACACATTGTAGCTCTATCACTTCTGGTTCTAGAGAAGAAGATTTTTACAGATTCCTTAATTTGGGGGGGGGGGGGGGGGGGGGTTTGGGCCCCTCTGGGAGCCCCCCAGGTGGGGCATGGTGCCCATTTGAACAAATTGAGATCCTATCCCCCTAAGGATGCTACCTGCCAAGTTTGGTAAAAATCAGTCATGGGGTTCTCAAGAAGAAGATGAAATTGTAAAAAGTTTTCGCACGCCGGACGCCGGACGAAGAGCGATCGCAATAGCTCACTATGAGCTAAAAATTGTACGTCAGGCATTGCATTATGTAGCAGAAATAACAGGGACACATAACTACGCTTTGTCAAAATTGCATGCATCATCGTAAAGTTTGGTGATGATGTTTGTGTGTGGGGGGGGCATG
The DNA here is from genome assembly GCF_040938485.1 of Diadema antillarum. NCBI lineage: Eukaryota > Metazoa > Echinodermata > Echinoidea > Diadematoida > Diadematidae > Diadema > Diadema antillarum. The sequence continues at coordinate 1,185,233 of NW_027271264.1, read as the reverse complement.
GGAGTTAAGTTTGGTGGTGTGTGTATGGGGAACGTAAGAGGGATGGTTAATAAAATGGAAGCATGCGACCATGTAAAACTAAAACTAATCACAACACATCTCACATAAGAAAATGATGATGTCAAAAAAAGGACAAAAAACAAACAAAAAACAAATGACAAAGCTCAACAGTGTGGCGAAAACAAACAAACAAACAAAGTAAAGACATAATGAAGACTTGGCACTGTCCAAACACAGTGAGTGGAAAAATTCTAAAAGTGGGATGGGTCAGCGGGGAAGGGATTAAGAAGGATTGCGGTTAGCAGGACAGCTTGGGCTAGAAGGATGCTGTGTTCACTCAGGGGTTATATTAATCATAATTAAGTGGAGGAGAAGAGGAGAATACATACCAATATTAACATCTGGGTTTTGGCCTATATGATAATGGATGCAGCGCAGAGTTGCACAGAGGCAAAACAACACCAGTTAGTTTTCAAAAGCATATTAAATTCTCATTTAAAAAAAAAACAACAATAACAGAACAGTACATATGCATATACGGCCTTTTGATGTAATTGTGGTATTAATTGCCAAGACTATATAATGAAATATGGATGAATGAAAGAAATCTTTTATATATATCTACTGTCATTGCTAAGCATATTCTTTTGTCAGCTTTGCTCTTTCTTTTTTTTTCTCTCTCTCTCTTTTTGTTTCTGTATGTTTATGATGGCTGGGCACAGCTTCAATAAATTGTAGCAAGTTTGCAGCACACACACAGTCACATTTGAAAAGCATGAACATGAAAAATTGCAGCTTTACTCTAGTTTCACAGTTGTTGCAAGAAATGGAACAAAAGATGTATACAGCGGAATCCACATAATCACTTTCTATAAACTCTTCCCATGGAAATCTGCAAACACAAGGAATGTCTCTTAAACAATTAATCTGGAACACAATCAAACGAGAGCAAAAGCTTACGATTTACCAGTCTGGGATGTGGTAATGTCAGAACTATTTCCATATCGCCACATGACTTTGGTACTCCCTCCTAGATGTCCCATTTCAGCCAAATGGCTACTCAATTCCCTCTGATAAGCGCTTCTAAGAACTTTGAAGAGGTTACCCTACCTCTTACAAGATTTTTTTTTTCAGGGCATAGAAGATTCTCTTGGAAGTTTTGACATCAGTGAAATTCTTAGTGATTGACTTTGGCATTTTGATGCTTAGTGTCAAGATGTAATGATGAACTGCCCAAAAGAGGGTAAAGGGTACCCCCACTTCCACAGCCCCTGACAGTGTCCTGGGGTCAACACACTTTTGATACTTGATACATGACGTTACAACACAAGATTTCTTGAAGACGATACTACAGTATGGTTGACACAATATCCAAAGCAAAGTAAAGTTACATGTTCTGCAATAGAGATGTACTGCATTACAATGTCCCTACTTTTCACGCTTTGATGAGGGCAGAGTCTGCATCTGACAAAATAAAAAAAGCTATGAAAGTGGAAATTTTTGCTGTGTGGAAATTTTGTGCATTTCACGGACCAGAAACAAGCACCAAAATAAAACCATGTAAATATTTTTACTCACCATATGTACAAAAATGTAATGTCGGGATTCCATGGAATTAGAAACATGCGAAATTCATCTTACTCGGCAGAGCGCAAAAAATTACTCGCGTAAAAATATCCACTTTTACAGTAATCCATCAGACAATATATCAGACAATACATGTACATTGTACATCCCACAACACGCCCATGGAACCCTCTGGTAATGTAACTGTGACAAGAGTTTTGTCTGCAGACTATAATGTCTCGGCAACAAACATGTCAATCACTACTCCATCAGCCTCCTACCAGCTGGGACCCTGGACAAGCAGCCATGCTGACAAACATCCACTGCAAACAACATCTAACCACCAACAGACTTGACTGCCATATGAATCTAATCATAGGGTTTACAACTACACACGGAACACAGACACACACAGACACACTGACACATACACACATAGACACAGGCACAGACAGTCACAGATGTACACATCCTTCAGAATGCATGTAAAGTAAGACTTCTGAGATCACAGGTGCTAACCATCTAACCGTGGACTGCAGAGCTAACAGACAGAGACTCCAACTTCAAGGAGATCTCCCGCCGACAGGGACCTTATCACTTATTTCTCGAATGTTGAAAAAATAAGCCTGAGGCGGAGAAATCCCTAGGAACTTTGCGCTTCACAAACATCAACTTGGAGTCTCCCGTTTGGTGACTCCCAGAAGGTTTGGGGTTGGAGTCTCTGAAGGAGCCCAAAAATATGAAGTTTGAGGGACATTTGATGATCATGCAATTTTGTGATCTACAGAACTTGTTTAGCATTTTATCCACAGCTGCTGTGTTGTATATCCAGAAGCAAGCTTATGAATTTTGCTGCTGTGGCCAATATGCGAAGAGATTTGCAAAACAAACATCACACACTCCCGCAACATCTCAGGGTTTAAGTTAAGGACGGCGTCACTGCAAATTCATCACGGGGAGCAGTTATGATGCATCAAACGGACTATTTTCTCTAGCACACAGAGGCAACTATCACAGTGTCATCACGCTGGCTACTGGCACTACTGACAGCCTCTCTCACCTTCGTAGTTGTAGACCAGGACGTTCTTGGTGTAAGCCTCGTGGGGGTTGTCGTTTACATCGAGGATGGTGATGGTGAGGGTGCTGGTTCCCGTCAGCAGCTCGGTCGTGTCCGTTTCACCCATCTCAAAGACCATGTCGAAGTACGGGAACTGCTCGCGGTCAATGGGCACGCCATTGGTCTGCACACGAATGCCATTTGAGGTGGGCACATCTAACAATGAGAAGACAGGGTAAATGTGAAATTCTGCCTAGCAAAACAATTTTTACACTTAACACAAGCTTCACATTTAACACACAGAGGAAACAAAAATCCATAAAAAATAAATACAAAACCAACAACAGAACAGTATACACATAAAATTGTCTTCATCACATATAAGCAAACTCTTTCAGCTCAAATCAATGTGCACACCCAAACATCACATATTACATACACTGTACATATTGTGCAAAGGTTTGGATGTGCCCATCAAACTGTTACAAATAAATGATGGCAATAAACCTGTCTACAATGGCCACTGTTTTGTTAACACTCCAGAAGCTCTAACAACAGAATTCGGTTTTAACCCTAACCAGGTCGGGCTTTTTTGGCTTTTCTGTGGTAAGGAGAGGGTTGAATCAACTCCCCCCCCACCCCCCCACCCCCCCCCCCCCCGAGATCTTGGCCGTCGGTAGGAGTTGATTTCACCCCAGCCATTTTAGGGTTAACCCTAAAAAGACTGGGCTATTTTGGTAGCTCGAAAGACTGGGGGGGGGGGGGGGGGGCGGCCCCCCCCCCCCCCCCCCCCAAGATCTCAGCCGTGGATCGCGCGATCGCCGCGGAACTTTGCACAATGGTAGTGTGCGATGTAATCTACAAGATCGTGTTTTTAAATTTTAGAAAATAGTCTTCTTTTATTTTATTTTTGATTAATTATGATAATTTATGTGAGAAATCAGAATCTTTCATCTAAATCAGTAAATAAAGCTTCAAAGTGCTCATTTTTGGTATAATTATTCTTTGTGGCATTCTTAGCAAATGTACTTGAAAAAAAAATTCGGTATCAAAATTAGTTTCTTATTTATTTTATTGTTTCATAAATTTCTTATGTATTTCTTTGTTTTTTCGACCTTTTGTTTTTGTTGTTTTTTGTAACAAAATTTGTCACAGACACTTTTTGAAGCATAATACTCCTAAAACAAACTAATTTTAGCCATTGAGAGTAAAAATAAGCATATTTATATGAACCATGCGAAAAAACTCAATTTGCATTGACTTTGTACACAAAATCACATTTTTTAGCCATTTTTGGCCTCACGTGCACGTACAAAAAGTCATGTAACTTCAGAACCGTACCCCCAGGCGTCACAAATTTGGTGTCAAAATGTGCGGGAAACTCAAAAGAAAAAAGTCATGGAGCATCGCGGCGAGAGCATTAAGTGTTGCAGAGTAATCGTGCGAAATATCGAGGGGGGGGCCTCCGAGGGCCCCCCCCCCCCCCCCCCCCCCCCAGTGCAGTTACGGGTTAAGACTAATCCCAAGTATATTTGGACAGATGTCTATAGGGAATGCTTGCCACATCAAATATCATTTCATCCCTCAACAGGTTAATATTACAACTTGTACTGGTCACAAAGAAAATGACCTGGTTCCTTACTAAGTGTGTCGGGCACCGTGAAATAAGTTTGCCACGTGCCACTTTGGACGTTGTAGGTGAAGCTGTCCCCGGCCGGGGGGTCGTCGATGTCCGTGGCGAATACCGTGACAATCACCTCCTGAGTCTCGCTGTTCTCCATCACCTCCGGCTGGTAGTCTTCGGCAAAGATTGGAGGCGTGTCGTTCACGTCCAGAATGTTGATGTTCACTGTGGCTGTGCCAGTCTGCGGAGGTGTTCCTGCGAGGTGAGGACAAAATGAACGGGTGAGGAAGAGCTAATCATCTGCAGGGGAGCAGAGCAGGGTCTTGCTAATATGATGATTTTTGGAGGAATAAGATCAATCGGTTGTCACACAAAGTGAGGTAAAATGAAAAGGATTTATGAAGTTTCGGTAGCAAAATCTGCTCGCCTTCGTCTGCAAAAGTAGACTGAGGACTGCAGTGAATGTGTATTCATAGCGCTAGCAAGTGAACATTGTACTCAGAGGTACACCATTGTTCCACTTTGCTGAGTACAATGTGTCCTTTGCTAGCACTTTCAATACATGTTCACTGCAGCGCTGGGTCTACTTTGTAAGATGAAGGCCAGCAGATTTTGTGGCCGAAACTTTGTAAATCCTTTTCATCTTTACCTAGCTTTGTGTGACAACTGATTAATCTTAATCCTTCAACAACTACCATGATGATGAACACCTTCCGTATTATGAAAATTCTTATTCCCTTCTCTTTCTCTATTCACTCATTTCAGGTACTCGTTTGTTAATTGATTTTTTAATCTATTGACAGAAAAATAAGCCGAGTCAAGGATTGGAAGAGTTTCACATCGGTTCTTCTCAATCCACAACTGTAGGTTCTCAGTGACATAGGAGTCAACAGCATATGAAAGAATATCATCTGGATATCCTGTTGAACAGGACTACCAACTTCAGTAGATCATGTACATTATGAAGCACAGATAATTTTTTTTTAAAAGACATTTTTTAGTCATTCATTTACTTTTGGTTTAAAAAGTGGGAAGACTGACATGTTAAGCATGCTAAATCATATTTCAGAAAACAGAAAAACATAATTTCATGAACACAGCCTATCACTTGAAGATAAAGAAAAAAGAATAAACACAAATTAAGCATCATTGAATCATAGTTCTTGGTGGGTCTGACTGAAAGAGGACTAAAATGCAGATGATACGGATCATAAAATATCACACGTCATCAATGCACACAAGAAAACTTGAGTCAGCCACTAAATCTGACTTACCATTATCGAGTGCCCAGACTTTGAGTTCGTAGCTGGCTGTGGTCTCTCGGTCCAGTGCACTGGCCACCACTAAAGCGCCATCAACTGCAACATCAAACTGACCATTGGGATCAGTTGTGGGGTCTATGACGTACCTGTGTAATTTTAAAAAAAAAAGCAGAGGGCAATAACAGTGATGTCAGATATGATCTAAAAACAACTTGTATTGCTCCAAATCCACTCTGTAGAGTGCTCAAGGCACTGTGCTGTAAAAGTCTAAGGGAACTTGCAATCAATGACACTGCACGAAAAAAAAAAAATAACCATATAAACCTATATTAACAAGAAAGATCATATCAACTTTTTAAACAAAGCTCGACCAACATCTACATTTGAATCACTGCCTCTCTTGCTTCTTTTTATTGGTTGAGTGGCAAAAAGACACTAACACAAATGTAGGATTTTTCATATGTGATATTGAGAGGTTTTGACGTTCTTGAAGGGCAGATTTGGGGGCACCCATTAGGTGCATCTTATTGCACATATGTTTGTTGTGTGAGACAGACTTTTCACGCAAAACAACACACAGCATGTATCAGTGTCCCTGCTTATTCAAAACCACCAGCTTCAACACTTATGTTTTAACCCTATTCTAACTGGGGGGGGGGGGGGTCAAATTGACCCCCCCTCGACGTTTTGTGCCACGATTTCGCAACACGCAAAGATTTTGCCGCATCGTTTCACAACTTTTTTCATTGAAGTCTCCCGCATATTTTGAGACCAAATTTGCGACGTCCGGGTACACCGTTTTGAAGTTACGTAATGTTTTGCATATGCATGTCAACCAAAAAACAGCTCAAATTCATGATATCGTCTGCAAATCCAATGCAAATTGTGTTTTTTGGCTAAATTGATATAAATTAGATTATTTCAACTTTTACCATTGAAATTAATCAATTCTAGTGTAGATAAGCCTGAAAAAGTGCCTGCAACAAATTTTGGCAAAAAAAACAATACAAAACAAAGGGTCGAAAAAACAATAGAATACATAAGAAATTAACAAAACAAAAAAAGAAAAGAAATTGATTTCGATTGTGCTACTTTTTTACACAAAAATTGTTTGATGTGTCTTGAGGAATTCTGACACAAAAATTTAGCAATCCTCCAGTCTTTTTAATGGAGTTATAGGTGAAAATATGATTTCATGCACAAATTTGCATAATTAATTTATTAAAAATAGAAAGGCAATATTTTTCTATTGTGTGACCATGTAATCTTGTAGTTGACATCCAGCTCTATCTTCAGGCAAAATTTCGCGGCGATCGCGCGATCGGCGGCCGAGATCTGAAGGGGGGGGGGTCAAATTGACCCCCCCTCAGTAAAAACTTGGTCTCAAATAGCCCAGTTAGAATAGGGTTAATCCTACCACAGAAAAATTGAAAGAGATCAATCTTACTTCAGTAGACCTCGCAAAAGTCAAAAGAAAAATTCTACCTCCGACACATATATACAGTGTACATATACGCGTTGATTCTATTGTGTACCAGGGTAAGTCAAAATTTGTAGAAAGTTGAATGATATTCTCTGGTCCCATGATACTGTATAGGCCATATATTTCGCGAGTCTAAATTTTCGCGAATCGGGTATTCCCAACAATTTCGCGAGTGGTTAAACTCGCGATCATGGAGTCCTGTACTGAACAGACTTTAATGTACATGTATACATCACACCCACACTGGGATCAGAGTCACTATTTTCGCTTGTTTCTAATTTCGCGAAAAAGCACCCAACTCGAGAAATTTGCAAAAATAAAAACCTCGCGAAATATTCGGCATATACAGTACTTGACTTAAGTGAGGTTGACTGTGACTCAACGCTATTAGTGTCCCAATGTTGACAGAAACACTTTGGCTCTGGGCAGAATGTGATGTGGAAACACTTACGTGAGGGTGGTTCCAGGATCATTGTCTGTGGCGGTCAGCAAGATGACCTGCTCCTCATTGGGTCCCGTGCCCATCACGGGGTCTTCTGGCTGTGCATCCTCGCTCACCTGCCCGCTGTACGTCGACGGGTCGAAGACGGGCACCTCGTCGTTGGCATTGACGATGTTGATGGTGATGGCGGTTGTGGCGGGGTTGGCGGCATTGACGCTGTCGGTCACAGTGATTTGCAAAGAGAAGGAGGTGGGATCCGCGACGTGACCGGGCTCACTGCTATCATCCACATCCAGAGGCTGCCGGTGATTTGTACAAACAAGGAAAAGTAGAAATTACGCGGTGCGTAATATATGTCCCCGCCGAAAGTAGCATTTTGTAGCAAAATGTACAATATAGATCAAAAATCAAGGTCAAAGGTCAAAGAAGTCAAAGGTCAAAATTCTGTGTAGAAGTTTTGAAGCGCTCACCTAGTGCCATCACATAAAGCAAACGGAATCGAAATCGGGTTAGAAATGGCGAAGGAGTACTGTAGCATTTTGTAGCCAATGTACAACAAAATGTAGGTCAAAAATCAAGGTCAAAGGTCAAATAAGCCAAAGGTCAAAATTCTGTGTAGAAGTTTTGAAGCCCTCGCCTAGTGCCATCACATAGAGTAAAACGGAATCAAAATCGGGTTAGAAATGGCGAAGGAGTAGCATTTTGTAGCAAAATGTACAATACAGGTCAAAAATCAAGGTCAAAGGTCAAAGAAGTCAAAGGTCAACATTCTGTGTAGAATTTTTGAAGCCCTCACCTAGTGCCATCACATAAAGCAAACAGAAGCGAAATCGGGTTAGAAATGGCGAAGGAGTAGCATTTTGTAGCCAATGTACAATATGGGTAAAAAATCAAGGTCAAAGGTCAAAGAAGTCAAAGGTCAAAATTCTGTGTAGAAGTTTTGAAGCCCTCACCTAGTGCCATCACATAAAGCAAACAGAATCGAAATCGGGTTAGAAATGGCGAAGGAGTAGCACTTTGTAGCAAAATGTACAATATAGGTCAAAGGTCAAGGTCAAAGGTCACAACTGAAATTTGGTGTACAAGTTTCCAAGCTCCCATGTAGTGCTATCATATAAAGCAAACAGAATCAAAATTGGCTGATAAATGACAGAGAAGTAGCAAATTGAAGATTTTGATCACACATGGATGCACACACAGACACACGGACGCACGGACGCACGGACACACGGACACACACACGTACGGAGCCCGTTTCATAGTCCACTCGAACTCGTTCGGCGGGGACAAAAAATTATACTTTCTGAATCTCTGATACAACACTGGCAAATTCTGTTCCCAATAGCTGCTTTCAAGATCATGCTAATGTATAGGAAAGAAAAAAAACTATTCACATTTCTTTCTTTGGTTCAAAATTTCATATTATGCATCAAATAATGCACATGTTTGCACTGCTTTGAAAAATGCACATATCTATTCAAATCAAACCAATATGGGCTAGCAGAAATTATGGCACAGACACACTCAGCCGCACAAAGCATCTCAGCACTTACACTGTTGACTACCACCACGCCAGTAAGAGTAGCCGGGTCTGAGATAATGGCAAACCGGTCATTGATATTTCCCGACGTAATTTCAAAGGTGACCTCTTCACGGAAGTCTACGTCGTCATCTGCCGCTGTTACCATGGTGACCGTAGAGCCCACACTATCATCCTCCGAGATGGTGGTGGGTAGATACGGCTCACCCACGAATATGGGCCTGTTATCGTCGACGTCGAGAACCGTGATGGTGGCAGTGGTTTGTGCTGTGAAGAAAACAGGGAAACAAGGAAGCTGTCATTTGGCATCATGCAAAACTTTGCTCAGAGCTTTTACACTCCTGACTAAGATCCTGATGGACGAAGCCTGACCTACTCAGAACCAGAGAAACTTGTCAGGGGTGAAATAAAGATGCGTTCCCTTCAAATCTTTTAGGATTGATAAAACCCTGACGCACAACTATTTTCAAGCTGTACAGATCTGCCGCAACGCTGCAATGCACCTTGCACTCTCAAGCTGAAAAACAATCTTTATACCAAAGGCAATATGCTGCTGTGAAGTTTATTTGGGTGTCATGCTAATTCGTTCATTTCATATGCAAGATTGAACATGATTTACACCTGATGGGGATTGGTTGGTTTGTTGTGAAATGCATTAAAAGCAGCAGGCCCACTATCACTCGCTCATGAGAATTTTCTTCTATTTTTCTTTAAATGGCAATGGCCAATACTGTCCCCTTGTATACAAAAAGTAAGGATTAGAAAACTGCATTTGGAACAGCAACAGAATGAAATTTATGTGTTGAGCATTTTGAATTTACAGACTGCACCTTGCCAAAAAACATGTCATGGAAATCAAAGTTACATTCATTATTCCTGTTTCACTAGCCATGACACCTAGAATACTGATACAGTACAAGTGCATCAGCTCTACGTTGTCGGAGCACACACGAAGGCTACAACTCACCTGTCGAGCTGCCGTCGGAGACTTGCACCGTAATCTCGTACTCGCTCTGGACCTCCCGATCAAGTACCTCCGTCGTTGTCACTAACCCACTGTCAGGGTCTATGGCAAATGCATTTGCATCATCCTGAATGATGGAGTATACCAATGGATCTGTGTCGAGGTCTACAGCCGCAACCTCCATCACCTCCGTACCTTTAAGATACAGTTAAGAGAGATGACTGTGCATGATATATCATTCTTCAGAGGTTATCAATGGCTCCGCATTATATGTATATGTGTATATGAAGGGCTTGACACTAACGGTGGCCCGGTGGCCAGGGGCCACCGAAAATGCACGTCGGGCCACCAAAATTTCAGAAATGAAGAATTTGGTGGCCCGATCGGGACACCAAAAAAGGTCGGATATTTGCCTTTGGGCCACCAAAAATAAAAGCTAGTGTGGAGCCCTGGTATATGTATATATGTATAGAATATGTTTATGATATGTATCCTATATTCTTTACCTGGTCGAATAAATAATAATAATAGTAATACTAATAACAATAACAATAACAACAACAACAATAATAATAATAATAATAATAATAATAATAATAACAATAATAATAATAATAATAATAATAATAATAATAATAATAATAATAAAATATATATATATATACAAATACTATGTTGAACAGTAGAAGTAAAAATGCTCACATTCAAACTCATGAATGTTACAGCATAAAAGCTTTAATCTTTTTACTTTGAGAAGTTTTACAGACAACGATAAGTCTGACACAAATTGCCATACGATTATCTTGTGAAACCATCAATTACATTCTCATGTTGGACAGGTCCTCATAATTTGTGGCAGCATTATCACAGAGAAAAAGGGGTTACAGCAAGCCTGGAGGATGGATTCTCACCCATTGGCCTGTTCTCCTCAACGCTGCCCACGTATTCAAGGTTGGGGAAGGACGGCGCGTTGTCGTTCACGTCCCCGACCGTCACCACGACGTCGACGTAGCTGGAGAGCCCGTTGCCATTCTCATCGGTCGCTATGGCGACGAGGTCATACTGCGCGACCTCCTCCCTGTCCAGCTCTTGGGTGACACGAATGTCTCCCGTCTGCTCGTCGATGACGAAGATTTCGCCCGCTCCAGTGCCAATGAGTGAGAAGACAATGTCAGCATCGGATGATCCAGCATCCCCATCGGTAGCTTGCACCTGTCAAAATGTATGACACCAGGTTAAGTTATCTTCACACTATTTCCCTTTCAAAAGTGCATTCTCCACTCCATCTGCTCGCCCCCTCCCTTCCACAAATTGATTACAAAGTACAACATAAAAAGTAAAGAAAATAAATTTAAACATTCTTTTCCATTGTTATGATTATCTTTTTTGTAACCATGACAAAATGTGCATTATTTCCTCTTTTTTTTTTTTTTTTTGGTTATAATATCATTCAGGCGTAACTGGCCAGATGAATGAAAGTCAAATTAACATTTTGTACCACTTTGAGTCAAAATTTTTTTTTCTTTGATGGAAATAAATATATTATTGAATTGAATTGAAACATATCTTTGGGTTTTGGTGCTGCTTGCTGCCATTTCATTCCCAATTCTCACATCAAATTAAGATTAATGCACACATACTTGGAAAGATGAATATGAGCTTCAGGAATAGATGTAGAGTAATCAGGTCGAGAGGCTTACAACAAGAAATGAGCAGGGTGAGATGATGGAGCACACAACATTCAAACCATTTGTAATTCCTCACAGTGATTTTAAAGTTTTTGAATTATGTAGCTTCACTAATTGACCCAAGTCTGTAGTGATGAAAGGCACTGAATCTATTGTCATTCAGCAGTTAAAAAAAGGTCTGGACAGTGAGTACCCTGGCTTGCAATGGCTGTATCCCTACGCAAGGCACCTTATCCTTATTGCCTTGTCCTACTGGGAAGATTTATAGCTGTCGGTCCTGTGGTTGCCAAGTTGGAAGCTTTCACTGCTTACTTAGCAGCCATGTAAATGAGCTCATAATAAAAATTCAATTCAATTCAATTCAAGCACTTTTCACACATCATATTTAACTAAAAAAGTTCCTCCTCCTCACCACTCCCCCAACACAATAACAGAAGTAAAAGAGCAGGGAAGATTGTCTGCAGATACACAGTCACAGTCATATACTAGTACCTGTACGATCACGCTCGTAAAGTCGTCTGTGTTTTCGACAACCGTGGCCGTGTACAGGCTCTCGGTGAACTGCGGAGCAATGTCATTCACGTTGGTGATGTTTACAACTACAGTGGTGGTTGCAGTATTCAAGCCATCATTGACGCTGTAACCCAACGTGTACTGTGTCTGCGTCTCAAAGTCCAGGTTGCCAGTCACCACGATCTCACCGGTGCTCATGCGTACGGCAAAAGCGCCCCCCTGGTTGCCGCTGCTGATGAAATACTCCAAGTTTTGGGCTAAAAGTACAAAAAGGAAATAAATGAATAAATACACAAAATCGGGCGAATCAGACAAAAACTATGCAGAAATGAATCATCCTGATGATTTGGACGGGAAGACATAAAATAGAGAATCAATTTAGATTGCTGGTGGCAGGCTAGCTGTCTTTATAATTTACAGAACTGATGACAAACATGACCTGCGCACACTTTTCTCATAGAAGTTTTCATGCAAACTCTTCAACAGAATGTGGCATCATCTCAACTTGCTTGCCTCTGTACACTGCTTTGCCGGTAAATTTATGTTAACATATCTAGCATAGCACCAAAAGAAATTCTCAAGGCACATATTACGGAAAAGATGAATTTTCCGCAGAAGCACATGAGCAGTTTACTTCTAGATTGATATGCACTACAGAATGAATGAAAAAGTTGCTGATTATGTATGAAATCATGAAATATGTCTTCCAAGTCTTTGAAAGAAAGTGTGTGCAATGGTTTAACCCCCTGTGTTCTTTGAATGCCAATGGGCACAGAAAACCCCATAGCATTGTACACACTGTCCTAAGTCCCTGGCAGAGAAAGGGGTAAGGAGGAGAACTCACAGATATCTGCATCCGTTGCCGTGACGGTGCCAATCACAGACCCAAAAGGCGTGTCCTCGGCAACCTCATAGGAGAAGTCCCCTGTGAAGACAGGCTCGTTGTCATTCTCATCGACAACCTCGATGAAGACCTGAGCGGTTCCTGTTGTCAACACAGAGCAAGATGTAGTGGGGTCAGGGGGTGGCATAGTAGCACTTGTGCAGACATATACTAAATGCAACACTCATTACAGCAATTATTTAGTATCCAGGTAGCATTTAGTATCAGAATATCATCTTCTAACAAGGAAAAGTAGAAATTACGCGGTGCGTAATATATGTCCCCGCCGGAAGTAGCATTTTGTAACAAAATGTGCAATATAGGTAAAAAATCGAGGTCAAAGGTCAAAGAAGTCAAAGGTCAAAATTCTGTGTAGAAGTTTTGAAGTCCTCACCTAGTGCCATCACATAAAGCAAATGGAATCGAAATTGGGTTAGAAATGGCGAAGGAGTAGCATTTTGTAGCCAATGTACAAATATAGGTCAAAAATCAAGGTCAAAGGTCAAAGAAGACAAAGGTCAAAATTCAGTGTAGAAGTTTTGAAGCCCTCATCTAGTGCTATCACATAAAGCAAACGGAATCGAAATCGGGTTAGAAATGGCGAAGGAGTAGCATTTTGTAGCAAAATGCACAATATAGGACAAAAATCAAGGTCAAAGGTCAAAGAAGTCAAAGGTCAAAATTCTGTGTAGAAGTTTTGAAGCCCTCAACTAGTGCCATCATATAAAGCAAACGGAATCGAAATCGGGTTAGAAATGGCGAAGGAGTAGCATTTTGTAGCAAAATGTACAATATAGGTCAAAAATCAAGGTCAAAGGTCAAAGAAGTCAAAGGTCAAAATTCTGTGTACAAGTTTTGAAACCCTCACCTAGTGCCATCACATAAAGCAAACGGAATCGAAATCGGGTTAGAAATGGCGAAGGAGTAGCATTTTGTAGCAAAATGTACAATATAGGTCAAAGGTCAAAGAAGTCAAAGGTCAAAATTCTGTGTAGAAGTTTTGAAGCCCTCACCTAGTGCCATCACATAAAGCAAACGGAATCGAAATCGGGTTAGAAATGGCGAAGGAGTAGCATTTTGTAGCAAAATGTACAATACAGGTCAAAGGTCAAGGTCAAAGGTCACAACTGAAATTCTGTGTAGAAGTTTTAAAGCTCCCATGTAGTGCTATCATATAAAGCAAACAGAATCAAAATTGGCTCATAAATGACAGAGAAGTAGCAAATTGAACATTTTGATCACACACGGACGCACACACGGACGGACGCACGGACGGATGCACGCTACGACGGACGGACGGACGCACAGACACACACACGTACGGAGCCCGTTCATAGTCCCCTGCTCGAACTCGTTCGGCAGGGACAAAAACACAACCAAACAAAAAAATACACACAAACAAATTATGAAATGTCAAAAAAAAAAGAAAGGTTGAAACAGAACAACAACAAAGAGAATGTAGGCAATTTCAATAAAATCTTTTATGAAAATACAAATATTATGGAATGTCAAAGTTCCACACTTTTTTTTCATGACATTGGTCACCACCCCATGTAGAAATATTAGAAGGTGATGATGTCACTGCCTAGAACCCTTCTACTAGTTTACAAAAAAAAAGTCATATTCTTGGTCAACTGTATAAGCTATACAGATATTTTTGAGAATGAACAGGTCACAGACATTTTTTGTGAGATGCTGTTTTTGCGAATTGACACAGAGGCTACTGTAAGTGCACCACTTACCTAGCTCATGGCAACATTTTGTGAATGTAATTTGTGAAAATTCGTGAAAATGAAACCCTCGTGAAAATGACAGCTTATACAGTAGATTAGAAGCTACAACTCCCTTCCCCTTTATAGGAATCAGAATTGTAAAGTTCAGGGCTGTAACATTTTCCCATTAGAAGTCTGTGCAATGCTACAGAGTAATCAGGTAGATGCTTGTGGGGACATGCACCTCCATGTCAAAAAAATAATTTCCACATCAGAGTGATTTCTACATTCTCTCATCCGGACATGACAAGATATTGAAGTTTTCACAAAGCCTCCTACAGAAATAGAAAGACTTGGCAGCTCTGAAAATATTTACAACTGTGCAATAATGCAACATAATGAGTAAAATTTTTATTAAAAAAAAACAAGTATTGTAAAACCCAATATTTTTGTGGCATAAAATTTTTGCGAATGGCAGCCGACGGCCTTATTCGCAGCATGACATTTTTGCGAGTTGCCTCTAACATTCAACGCATATAGTGCATTTTAATTTCGCAAAACTCAGCTCTCGCGAAATTCGCGAAATTAAAATGCACGCAACATTCCTCATTTTACAGTATTCATGGTTTATAACTCACTGATATTCAAGCCATCGGAAGCCTGCACGGTGATGATGAGCGTCTCCGAGTCGAGGGCTTCACGGTCAAACGTTTCCATGGAAGTGATCTCTCCGGTTGTAGGATCTATTTCAAAGCTGGTGTCTGCCGTCAGTATGCTGTACGTGATCTGCACACGGAGGAGAGACAAGTCACAAGGTCCATGAGACTAGTTTCCCCATCGCATCAGCATCAACTGCTACATGTATACCATTGTGGAAGGTGTACTCACAACACAATAACAACGTAGAATGAAAACAGAATGTGAGATTTTGACATTTTCTTCAATATCTTTTCCATTGCAACATGTTCCCATTTGATCATCTGTGAGCATCAGCGAATTTGTCCTGGTCCAATGACCCCTGACCCAATTCCCTATCATCTCATTCTTCTTGCCTCTCTGGCTTTATAATTCCAGGAAGGCACTACTGAGGCTTCTCCTCTACTGATTCTCACCCAGTCAAGAATAATGAATTAAAAACAATTAAAAGTCTCATTATCCCACTGCAGTGTGTAACAGCTAACCTGCTGCAGACTACAGTAGGTTCACAGACATATCAAAATTTCAGCTGATATTTTTTCTGTCTTTCTTTGAGGACCTACCAAACGGCTACTTCATTCAAATGAACCTACCTAATGCACTGCAATATTTAGGGGACCACTTTGTGGTCATTTCTTGCTGCTACTGAATGTCTGGCAGGTTTTCCAGTAGTCACACATTACAAAGCACAATACTTGCATATTCATATGTTTGCTGGGGGAGGGGGGGGGGGGGGGGGGGAAGGGGGGAGGAAAGCCATTTTGGCTTTACCTGACGGAAAACTGCCGAAGCATCTCTGTCTGTCGCCTGTATTCTGATGACCGGTGTACCAGCATTTTGATTCTCCAAGATATTTGCATAGAAGGTGCTGGCTGGGAATATAGGGAACTCGTCGTTCACATCCTCAATTGTTACTGTAGCGATGGTGTCGGTGGAGTATGGTGAAGTGCTCTGGGCATTGATTGTCAGACTGTAGCTGTTGATTACAAAGAGTAAAACATCCATGAAAAGTTGCTTGAAATGGATTTCAAAACTTGCAGAGGGTAATATTCTCTCGCAACAGTGATACAGGTATGTGCAGCAAGGCACACTGAGAGCTATACCTTGGTTTTTGCGGCAGTTACAATCATCAGAATATAGTCATGTGACTATGTCACAATTATGTCACGAAACAAAGTCTTCCCTAAATTCTGTACCAAATCTTATATTTGCAATCTTTTCTTGAACGGTTGTAACAAATTTACAGCATTTATTTCATCCCTTAACTAATCATATCATCTATTCATATCACAGAGACTCCAACCCCATGTACCTTCTCATCTGGAGATTCTCCCGCCTGAAACCCCTAGCAAACGGGAGACTCCAACTTTATGTGCATGAAGCATGAAGTCCCTTGCGGCCGGGGTCCAGGACCCGCTTAAGGGCCCTGGAAGCTCTAGGGTTCCAGATGCTCTCTCGTGCTATCTCAGGCTTATTTTTCGACATACGATGACACTAAGTATACAAGATCATTTCAAGCTGGACACACAGAGCCAGGGCAGGACAAATTGCATCTCAAGCGGGAGAATGGGAGATTTTGCAAAAATGGGCTTTCTGCGGGAGATCTCCTGTCGAAAGCAGGAGAGTTAAAGTCTCTGACATCATCCTTCATTTACTTACAGATTAGCTGCGATTAGCTTGACATATATGTGCGCATATTCACAAACGCAATGCTCTATGTCTATGCATGAGGAGAAAGTGCACCAATTCTAACTTTCCTTAGCCTATAACTTCTTGCCTGTATGTGTAGAACAAAGGTAGTAGCAGTGTTGTACATGGATATTTGGTAGGTTGGAGATTGAAAAGCCAAATATTCATGATCACATGCACATATCAGTACATATGACATCTCTTTCCTGCATTAAGTGAAAGACTCAATCATTTATGGCAAAATATACCAGTGAGTAGCCCGACATCGACCTACCTAGAAACAGTCTCAAAATCTAGAGACTGCTGTAAAGTGAGGATGGCCGTGTTGTTCAGTGGCACGAGGTCCAGGGTAAAGGTTAGTTCGCTGTTGGTCTCAGGACGTAATCCCTGGATGATGTTGAACCCGATTTGGTCATCGCCATCCGTGGCTGAAATCATGAGGATGTCTTCGTTGAAGCCAAAGTTTTCGGGGATGGTCACCTGGTAGGGCGTGTTCTCGAATGTGGGCTGACTTACAGTATCTGTCGGGTCACGCACGTCAATTTGAACGTCGCTGCTCGCCGTGAACACTCCGTCTGTCACTGTCACTGTGAACGAAGCCTCCTGTTGATAAGGAAGCAGACAGTTTTGTGGATCTCAGCAACAGATCAAACACTGATTAAAGCACAAAGATGCATTCACACTTTTGCTGAGGGAGTTCTTGAGTCACATCAGTATGGCACTGGTCACCTGAATACTTTATGATTCTCAAGCTGAAGCTCTTGCTGGTGGGCCGCCATTCATTCTATATATTCAATCTACACATGTACACTGTAACTAGGCCTCAAAAAACTTTGCAGGAGCCAAAGAGGGCCTTCGGTTCAAAAGGATTTACGCCAAAAATGAAACATGACAGGTATGTGGGGGTCTGGTAACTGATTTCCCACACACAAAACCACTCAATGACAGAGTCATTAAACTACGCCTACAGAGGACTTACTGAATGACTGATTTTTTGCCTCATTAATACACCACCACCCCCCTTCCTTTTATGTTATCTGAATGTTAACCTGCTAGACACAAGAATTATGATATGGATACAGAAATACCACCCAGTTAATATGGGGACTACAAATCACTGTTCTATCACCACATCACTGTCCTGTTTACAGGGGATGGTAGCATCAAAGCTCAACCACTTGAAAAGGGAGGGGAACGACTGACAGGAAGGAAACAGGCTTACCGTAACAGAAGACAAATCTTCTCTAACGATAATCTCCCCACTGCCGGGGTTGATGCCGAAGTCTATGGTGTCCAGGACACCATAAATCAGTGTTCCCACTTCATCCAGATCATCAGCTGTCACGGTCAGGACCACGTCACCTGAAGCTGCATCAGATCTAACTGAGGCTGTAGCAACAAGCACACACACAAACACACGCGCAAAATAAATGAAACAATGAAGAGTTATTGAGAATAAGAGATCTGTGTCTAGAGCTCACCTGAACAACCCACTTCACCTTAATGTCACTCCACCTGAGACAAACTCCTTTAGAAAATCTTGAGATTCTTGACTGCCACAGGACTACAGTATCCGCCAAATATTTTGCAAGGTTTTATTTTGGCAAATTTTGCAAGTCGGATGCTATCTACAAATTTAAAAACACAAGAAAATATTAACTCTCACGCACACACACATGCACACATACTGGTCATCTCTAGGTTCCATGGTGTAGTTCACTATCGCAAATTTAACCACTTGCGAAATTGTTGACAAGTCCCAACTTGTGAAAATATGTGATTCATTAAATATATGGTGTACATGGTATTGGGCAGCACCCTCCAAACACACAACAATCTCCTAATACCCACCATCCTAGTACACACTATATAACACCTTCAGAGTACACAACCTCCTCAAACACAGCAACCTCCTAATACACAACACCCTTCTAACACACAACACCCTCCAAACACACTAACACTCTTCTAATACACAACACCCTACTACTACACAGCACCCTCCAAATACAAAAGATCCTCCAAATTTGCAACACCATCCTAATCCGCAACACCCATCTAATACGCAATACCCTTCTCATACGCATCACCCTCCCATACAAAATCATATAATGACCACAGGATAGAAACTTTGTATCAGGGAGGCACTGACATTTCATTAAAAATGTGTACTGAAACTAGAGAATAAAAATCAGAGAGCCTCTCTAATAGTCAGGGGAGCATTGGCTGTCTTTAACTAGCATAATCTGAGGGCAGAGAATAAATTAATTGTCAGCCAGACAGGCCAATGGATGGACGGATGAACAACCAAAATAACACACTGCTCCACTCTTAGTCACACAGCATGACTGTTTTTTGTTTTTGTTTTTTTGTACAAGCAGATACATTTCACTTTCTATATGGGTATGACAGAACCATGATATCTCACGCAGAAGAAAAAGACAGCATACCAAAGCTAATTTCAGGTTAGCATAATGAAAGTTTTTTTTTTTTTTTTCATTGAATTCTAACGCTACTACATCCTCCAAAACACTTCACGCACCTTGTCTCCACAAAGTAAAGTTATATAAGTATTCTTCCCAACATAAGACTTGAGTTGCTAGTTCTCAGCTACATGTTCCTACACTTACTGCGATACTGGGACTGCGAGAATACTGGGGGGTTATCGTTGACATCGTTGACGGTGATGGAGAACGTGCAGAACCCGGTCAGGGCAGGGTCCCCACCGTCCTCCGCCGACACCAGCACCTCGAAGATCGGGGTGACCTCGCGGTTCAGGTTCCCTGTGGTCGTAATCACGCCATCGTCGTCGATGCGGAAATAGAGGGCAATGTTTGTATTATCGTTGGAGGAGATAGAATAGCTAAGTTCGGCGTTGGAACCCTGGTCGACGTCCACTGCAGTCACCTGCCAAGAGGGAAGAATACCCATAATGCATTGTAAATGGGGATGGGAGAAGGGGGAAGATATGTGGAAACATGACATCTGTCACTTATCCAAGAAATGAGGTGTGACCTATGTAAGACATGAGATAAGTATGACATGTTACAGCATTGTTCATCTTCTAATTAGAGTATTTCTGGCAAGTTCAGACTATTACACAACTTGCATCTTGTCTGAATTACCTTACTTTGGTCCTTCAATCCAAAGTACTGCTCAGGTTATGACATCTTATTCAAAAAGATATAAGTATCTACTTGAGATATGAGTACATATTGTTCTGAATGGCTGAAGACACCTTGAAGAAAAAATTGCCACCTTTAAGGGCAAATTGAATTTGAAAAATTGTAACAACTATTTAAGATTTTCTTATCATTTATGTAAACAGAGGGTGAAAAATTTTGTTAACCCCTTAATTACAGGAACCAGGTTCCCATGGCGTCAACTGATATACGGGAACCTGGTATACCAGGCCAAAATGCAGACAAGAGTGTCTGTATTCGTGATCTGAATTCATGTTTATTTGTGCTATGAGACCAAGAAAAATGACTTTGATCGAAAGATTAGAGTTTACCCTCCCAATATCTGTAATCTTTCCGTCTCAAAATTACATATATTTTTGCCAATTCTCCATTTTTCCAATGCAGTAACACACTTGTTTTGTTGCAAAACTCATATGAAGAAGTATGCAGCTGTCACGGCTGACCTTACTAGATTTTGACTTTTGCCGACCTTATTCAGAATCAGGTGCCCTTATTGCATATAACAAAATACTTCGTGAGCCCATCAGCACACGCTCTATTCATAATTCATGTCCGACAGATGATTTGCATTGTTCGATGGCACATGTAGTTGACCGTGGAATTGGGAATACATGTACCGCTTGACCGCTTTTGCACAGAAGATCAGGAAACTATCTGTTCTCTGTCAACCTGCCAAAAAGAATTGCGTTTGGGGGGCACTGATGAAGGCTCTCGGAGAATTGCGGTAGGAGCGGGTTACGGGATCAAAGTGGGCATGGGCAAAGCCAAAAACACCTCTCATGCTCACCTGAATCACTTCATCCCCGTTGTCAGCATCCTCTGATATGTTTGGAGCATAGGTGCCGCAATCTGGAAAATCCGGGATATTGTCGTTCAAGTCTGTGACTGAAATTTCTGCCATCGCCATGGATACAAGTCCAGTAGAATCCGTAGCGGAGATGTTGAACTGGTACACCGACTGATATGAAAATGGCTGTGTTCGCACTGTTGATATTACACCTAAGGAAAGACCAAACAATCATCATTATATGTCTGTGATGACATGCTGTATTTCCTTGAAGCAACAAATAACAAAACACTCAAGGATTAGGAAAAAAATTGAACGGAAAGGAAGATATGGAACTTTAGCACCACTCATTCCATTCCCACAGTGGTTTACACACATATGGTGAAGCTTTTAAAAAGGGAATGAGACTAACCTATACATGTGGACTGAGTGAATGCAGCATTATTAGCAGAATATGTCACCATAGTTTGAGTAAAAAAACCAACAACAACAAACAAAACAGACAATTCAATCAAGTTACAAATTTTAAGATATTCAGTGCTATCATCACGGGATGAGAAGACTACCAAACTTCATGACATCATGCATGCACACAGACAGATATACAGATATCACAGAATTCAACAAAATTTCATTTATTGCTGTTGAAAAGACAAATTCTTTTAAATTGCTACTGACATAATGCTAAGAGTAATGCTATTCCCCAGTTTCCTGAAAGAGGTAAGTCAAGTGATCTTTCATTATGCTAGAAATGAGAAATTATGTCGAATTTTCTGAATATTTTCTTTATATTGTTGTACATGCATGAAGTGTTACGTCTCCTCATCCAGCAATAGCAGCCCAAAAATGTTAAAACTTCAATACTTTTCATAGAACTGTTCAATTTCAACTCTGCTGACGTGATCAACTAATATTGCTGCATCTCCTCAATTAACATATATGTTTTGGTTTCATTCTCCTGTAAAAGAAAGAGAGAATTGAAACCTGTTTGCCTTCGCATTGTAATCTGCTGAAAAGGATATTTCTCATTTACACGAAAACTGTGACCCCTTTTTGTGTGCATGTGCTCTTCTTCGAATCAGACCTGAACTTAATTTCGAAGTGCCACCTATCTACAATCAGCGTAAAAAAATACAAGATGATATAAAATCTCTCTGAAGTAATATTGCCCATGGCATTACCTGTATTCTGATTGATGGCAAAAGTTCCATCCCCACCAATAATGGCCAGGGTGATGGTATCTCCCACATCGTCATCGCTCACGTAGACGGTCCCCACTTCGTAGTTTTGGTTGGCCGTCTCATCCATGCGGAAGAAGTAGTCGTCCGGATTGAAGACGGGCGCCTCCGGGGCATCGGCCAGGGAGATGACCACCGTGGCCGTGCTGGACAAAGGCTGGCTGCCGCCATCCGTGGCTCTGACCGTGAAGGTGTAGTAGCGGGGACCCTTCTCGTAGTCCAGGACACTAGTGGGGGAGATGTCCCCACTGGTGCTGTTGATTGAGAAGACGGTGGAAGTCGTCACGATACTGTAGGTGAGCTCAGCATTCACCCCAGTGTCGCAGTCAGTGGCAACCACTGTGTAGCAGGGAAGAAATCCAGCGAGATAATCAGCGTGAATACAAGGTGGTTCATAGAACTGCCGAACAGTTAACAACATTGTAATCCCCCACAAATATCCATGCTACAAGATAGCACAGTCTTGTGCAGATCCTATAGCATCTTATATCATACCATTTATCCTTAACATCCTTTTTGTTTGATCACAGAAGACCAAAGCTATTGTCGCACAATGAAAAGGCATCTACTGTAATCTTGTCAGGTAGAGAATCTCACAGAAGAATGACCTTTGACCTCACCTGTGGCTATGGTGTCTCCGGGCTCTGCAGTTTCTGGGACATCATTGAAACTGAGGACGTCTTGACTGAAGGTCGGTTCACAGTTATTGATGTCCTCCACCATAACGTTCACCTGCAAACACAAGGAAGCAGGAGTTTAAAAGTGCACATCCCGAGCCCATGTAAATGCTGGGCAGAGTGCAAAGCACAGTAGTCGTAATGAATCAGTCAAAACCCACCTTACATCGTGATTATTCTTGTTAGAGGCAGCATACTTTCTCTTTGCATTCATCACACCCACAATTAGGCATTACATATGAAACTCACAAAATATATTATATCCACCTAAACTATTTGATTGTAAGTGTGGTCAAATTACTAGATTATGGTCTGTGATCGTATAACAAAATATACACAACATCCAATCAAATGTTATTTGTACACACAAGTGCACTGTATGTACATTGCTAACCCTTTAGCAACTGACAATTCTGTACATAATGGCCTATTGTTCCCTAGAAGGTACAGCAATATGTACTACTCTCATTTCGACAACTTTCTAAATTATTTTAAATAACTCACTGCATGTTTATTTATGTTTGTTATACGTTATGTTTATTTGAAAGCCTATCAGGACCTTTCCAAGAGAGCGGTGTGTCACAGAAGTAATTCTAACATACTTTTGTTGACCTTTGATCTCTTTGAAATTATGTAATTATATAGTTAATATGAAAATTAAAAAAATGGTAAAGCATAAACTATAACAAAACAGAAGGGCAGTTTTGGGCGTTTTCGTAAGTAATAAGACAGGCAGGTTTGAGCGGTTCAGTTACTAATGGGTTACGGATGACTTACCCTGACTTCGGAGGTCAAAGGGTCATCTGCTGTGCTCTCTACGGCCTGAACAGTAAGGAAGTAGGTCGGTAGCTCCTCATACAAAACCTGCTCCGTCAGGGTGATGGTGCCGTCTTGAGCGTTGATGGTGTGCGTGGGGCGATTCGCGGGACCGGTGATCGAATACGTCACCGCCACATTGCGCTTGAACGACTCTGCAGTTACTTGAGTGACTCTGTGATTGGGTGGGGGGAGGGGGGGGGGGGGGGGTAAGTAGTATGGAGGAGAGTGCAGTAAGCCAACTGAGCTGAAAAATGTTGCAAGATTGTAAGGAGAGTCTGATATTCCAAATTCAAGTATTTTTTCACGGCTGGTAGGAAGCAATGGATACCTGCAAGCAAGCAACCACAGGACCATCAGCGTTAGGTCCCCCTGAAGGACTGGATAGTGAGGATGATATGACATGCCTACTACAGGGCTACAATTGTAGCTTTTTAAATCTTTGAAAATCCATGGTCTTATCTACTGAGCCGTACTAGTTTCCACTGGAGCTGACGGGTGTCTCAGTGTGTGAATTGTGGGTTTAAAGCATCAGAGAATACGGCATGATGTACAAAAGAATTTTTTTTTTTTTTTTTAATTTGACTACATACATTTAAAGCACATTTGATTCTCTGCTCACATAATGCATAGTAAGCCATACTTCTGTGGGAAGATAACTAATCAAGGCTGTTTCTTTTTTTTTTTGGGGGGGGGGGGGGTAGGTTGACTTCCAGCATTTCCTTAGTCTGGGTTCATTCATTTGTCTAATGACAGCAGAGGGGTATATCTCAGTGCTAAACTCACACTTGATTGGCCTGAGCCTCACTGACAGAGGCTTCGTAAGGATCCTCACGAAATTGCGGCGGGTATGAGCCACCGTACACAGAGACGGAGGCCGTGACATCGGAGAATACATCTGTCCTCGTGCCCCTGGCATACACGCTGAGGATGTACTCCTCATTCGCCACGTAATTGGTGTCGGCCGTCACTTCGGTGTTGATGCATCCACTGGTTTCATCGACAGAAAACCAGCCATTTCCACCTGAAATTGAAGTAGAGATTATCGTCGTCATTGACTTATTCTTCTGTCTTGTTTTGATTTTGCCGTCTTTCTAAAAGATTTATGCAATGGGGTCAAAATATCTTCCGAAGCATCAACATGAAGTTCCAGTGGAAAATCATGCACAAAGAATGGAGCTGAA
The DNA here is from genome assembly GCF_040938485.1 of Diadema antillarum. NCBI lineage: Eukaryota > Metazoa > Echinodermata > Echinoidea > Diadematoida > Diadematidae > Diadema > Diadema antillarum. The sequence goes on along the minus strand of NW_027271264.1, from coordinate 1,160,209 downwards.
ATTTGTTCCAGATGGTTCATGTTACTATCAATGTGAATATCATCTTGATCATGCAGTCAAGTAAAATCAAATTTTGCAAAAACTTCTATCACAGTGTGTACTGTAAAATATCAGTGCATGGGAAATTAAACAGTGATAAGCAATGACAACAAATATTTTGCTGAACTAACATAACTTGAACACCTGCTATACGATGTGGTAACTACCAAAATGTACAACTGTACTACAATGACTCTTGCGATATATTTCAGATTTCCTCAGATATATACCTCACTCTTCAAATGGAAAAAGACATTATTGAGATATCTGACATGACTCCCAGATACTTACTCTGTATATTTTAAATTCTTGCTTAATCCAGTACATTGATGCTAAATGCTTGTCTCACAGTTTTAACAGTACATAGAAAGTATATATTTGATATGCAAAACACATAAAAGACACTGCCACAGAAGTAACAAACATCATGACTAAATATCACATCAGCAAAATCTTTGAAAAACCATTTATAATACCAGCTTTATTAAATCTTCAAGTGAAGAGTAGTCCCCAAATTGTTCTGTTTTGATATGCATATGTATGTCTTGAAGACATGGCTCAAGCCAAATATGCTCATGGGCTTCGGGCTAGCAGATCAGACAGGCCGGACACTCACCGGCACGCAGAAAGTATGTGATCTCGGTCCCCACGTCGACGTCCGCGGCAGTGAGGGTGTAGATACAGGCCTGGTTGGGGGCATCAAGGGGTACGACGGCAATGTAGGGGGACACTTCCATGGTCCAGTAAGGGGGCTCATCGGCATCTTGGATACTGAAGACCACTCGCAAAGTATCAAGCATATCTGCAAATTAGAAAAGCAAGGGAGAGGAAAGGGGGGAGGGGGGAGAGATAACACATAAAAATAGTAAATATGACGAGTAATTTCATGTGCATCATGTATCAAGATGTTTCATGACTGCATGAACTTTAATAATGACTCTTCACATATTTCACTATATTGAGATATACAGTGAGAGATACTTCTCGCGTCAAATCCAACTCTGGATTCAATGCATATTTTGAGAGACACTGCTGTAATATTTTCATCTGAATTGCTGGTTACTGTACATTACCTTATGGTTATCATGGGTTGTGCTAATAAAAAACAGAGAGAAACTGATATCAAAGTTCACTCTCTACACAATTACAGTTGCACAGGACAAAATATATATACACATGATCTGTACATGGAATTCTTTTGAGACTGAAAAATATTCATCACAAAGGAATTGTTAGTTTTACTGAGTGTTTTTTTTTCTCTGTCTTTATTTATCATGACTACACAGGTTTGGTAAGAGTAAATGTTAATGTCTTGTGGAAAAGTTTTATCATACATTTTCTGTACATATTGTAATTGTGCTCGCTTGTAGTTTCTTACTAAAGGTAAAAGTTTGTTGCATAAATTTTTACACTGAGGGTACATGTATATCATCTATCATTTAGGCACAGATTCCATACATTTACGTTTGTATATCCCTACCCAGGGTCAATCCCACCCCCATCCCCACAAAAAGTGTACCCCCCCCCCCCCCCATTCCCACCAAAAAAAAAATAAATAAATAAATAAATAAATAAATACAAAATACAAAAAAAAAAAAAAAAATCTTGGGTCATTAAGAGTTCACATACATAGGAATAGCACAACAACACAATATACCCCTCTCTTCACATTTTACGTATTTGTCAATGCTTTGTTTATCATCAACCTGAAAAACACATCCTCTTTTTTTTTCCAGTTATTCAACTGTGGCATAGTGTATGCTGAGATGTGTGTGTGTGTGTGTGTGTGTGTGTGTGTGTGTGTGTGTGTATGTGTGTGTGTGTGTGTATGTGTGTGTGTGTGTGTGTGTGTGTGTGTGTGTGTGTGTGTGTATGTGTGTGTGTGTGTGTTAATGCTATACCCCAGAAATGGAAGGATTCTATAAGAGCAGGTACACTTCAGCAAGTTGATTCCACAAACTTTGACTTAAAATTGATTTTTTCTGGTCAGAGAGTAAATTTGCAAGTTTTAAAATCGAGAAAAATATATGAGGCTATGGTGGAAGATTTACAGTCATCTTATGTTTTACAAATCAAAGATGACCACAGTAGCTATGATTATACAAACAAAGAAATAAAAGATCTTTTTATTAAACCGAGTAAGTGTACATTGATAAGAAAATATAGAGAATTTCAATTTATGATGTTACATGGCGTAGTTTACACTAGGAGCGTTTAATGAAGTTTGGTTTTGTAACAGACAGCCTTTGTTCCTTCTGCCAACATGAGCCTGAAACTTATCTGCATTTATTTTTACACTGTGTTAAAGTGAAACCGTTATGGGAATTCATAATTAATTATTTTGATATAAATGAGTTAAGGAATATGAATTGGAGAGATATATTTGGGGGAATTTCTGGTTATTCAAATAGATCAAAATGTGTAAATACTTTGATTATCTTAACAAAATACATCATTTTTAAATCTAGAACGGGAAATAAGTTACCCACTGGAGAAAAGATGCAAAAGATTATTGTTGAATTAATAAATGAGGAAAAAATCCTTGCGACCAAGGCTGGGAAGCTACATGTACATTTACAAAAATGGGAATATTTTGAGACTTCGTTGAATAAACCAGTCTGAAGCTACGTGCAACGTCTGTGACTTTTAAGAAAATAGTAATGTTTCCATAGTATTCCACTCTTTCTTTTCTTCATTTTTTTCCCTTTCCTTCATTCCTCCTCCTCTTCTTCTTCTTCTTCTTTTTTTTTCTCTTGTGTTGTTTTGTATTTTCTCCCCCTCCTTTCCCATGCGTTCCTGTCAGCCTGTTGGCGGGCTGATTATATAACTATATTTACTATATTGTGATGTGTAGGCAAGAGCAGTTAACCAAATTAGGTGCATGTGTATGTGTGTGTGTATGGGTGTGTTTGTGTGTGTTTGTGTGTTGCATGTGTACAGATAGGGGTGGGGGAGGAAACAGGAAGGGAGGGAACTGGTGGGGGTGGTCATAGGGACTCAGTAAGGGATATGAGTTAGTAGGTGGGCGGGTATTGGTTGATAAATAATATGGTTCCATTATTTATTACTGTATAATTTTGCTGCATAATTCATTTGGATGATTATTAAGATTAATGCTAGAAGAATTGAATTATCACTGTTAAATTTAAGCAATTTTTTTGAGAGCATAGGGGAAGTGACTGTATGTAAATTGATAATTGTTCATGAAAATGTAATTTTTGTTATGTCATTATGTACAGCAATAGCAAATTTGCTATTATGATCACAAATGTATATTTTCGTCATTTCAATTGTAGCAAATGAAAATTGTTATTTTTTTCTATTACTTTGAAAGGAACAGAATAAACATCGTTGAAAAACAAAAAAAAAAGTATGTGTGTGTGTGTGTGTGTTTGTCTACATGAGCGTGTGTACACATGTAAGTAGACAGTCTGTAAAGTGGGTGTGGAGTCTGCACCGAAGTATGCAGTGCTGACCTCATATTCCCCTTTGAACTTGCTGTGTGCCACACTGAAGTCCATTCAATGGTTGTCATGCATCCGATGCACAAATAAATGAATAGCAACTTGTTTGTTGCTGGATAAAAGTGAGGAGCTCCTTGACAGAAGTGATTACTGGCTTAGACGTAGCCAGAGTATAGGGGGAAAATGTAAGGTTAAACAGGTGTCCTATTGGAGGCTGAACGGGTATCTTCCTGAGATTTCATTTGGACGAAAGTATTGAACGTTGCTGCTGATGTGACAGGCACAATACTTTCCTTGACATCATTTTTCAGATGGTGTGATTCTTCAACTTGGTACAATGGTATTCTATTGCAACAGATTAAGGCGTGTGCACAAACAACTATTTCAACCTAAACTGTCCCCCCTGGTTATGTCCTACACAGTTATTATTTTCCTTCAAACTTTTCAAGACACGAGCATGATAGGCAGTCATTTATTTTATTTCACTTTTTTTTTTCATCTTTCAATTTCTATTTGTTGTGCTTGTAAGTACATAAAATACACACACACAAACAAACACAACCATTGTGGACTACTACCACAGGTATATACAGTGTATATATATTTTTTAACTGCAGTGCAGCATATAGATGTCACGATTGTTTCATTTTCTTTAATATGAATTAGGGCCGGCACAATACAGGTAGGCCTAATAGTCATGAAAATCACAATCGTGAACGCAAACGAAAAATACTTTTTTTTGTCATTTCCAATTCTTAGTGCGTTGTCACTTGCAGATTTACTGCATGCCGTTCCTGCGTTTGGTTTGCTAACGAATAGGATCATCATGTAGCAGGATATGGAAAACAGAGTGAAAGATGGCTATTACCCGTCATATAGTTCCATCAATCATTCCACTGACTTCCTTTAGCATCTACGTTAAACCTTGACGTGAAAAGCAAAGAGGAAATTCTACATGCTGACAGGACCCAGTCGCTCTTTCCTGGGCTAGGGATGAATGAATAACAAGGAGCCCAGTTACTTTTCCAACCTGTCCTGTCCCCATCCCAACAATCTTCCAAAGAATCCCACTATACAGCGTATGTCATGTGTAATTCAAGAGGCAGACCACCCCCCCCCCACACACACACACACACATTCCACTGGCTTTGCGAATTGGATATTATACACAATGACCCCCCCCCCTCCTTTGTCACACCTGTAGTGTCATTGAGAGAGGATGAAGCTAACTCATTGTGAACATCTTGCCCTTCTTTCTTCACAGAACAAAGAAGCTGGCTTGTCTGCTAAAGGGACGGTAATCACTCAAGCATGAATGTCCCCATTGAGCTACAGAAGACAGACAGCGCAGTAAGGTATCCACTTGATCCGACCAATACCCCACGGAGACTGAGCATCTACGTTTAGTCTCATTATATCACAGAAGACACTTGATATTGATAGGGCCTCTTTGCTCCTCAAAAGGTCACTATTTGTTGCAATCTTGGGTGGCATGTTTTAGAAAAGATAGGCTTCTACTCCCCAACCCCCTTGGCCTTTTATTCCCCACCTTTTTCTCAAGACTCAAGTGCTTGCAAAATTAACAGCACATCCACATGTACCCTACCAGTCAACTTCTTCCCTGTACCATTCATGCACTGTTAGCACTGTACACACAATTGCCAGGTGTGGTATACAATGTACTGTATATGGGGTACAAAGGGTACCCGTACAAGTGAACCTCGGTATACCGCAGAAGCGAAGGACCTGTTTTACACATCCACCATAATGACATGCCTTGTCTTAATTTCTCTTTGTATCTACCTATCTTACTTACATACGCACTTACACAAATACACTGACACACAACACCATAGAATAATTGCTCTCCCACCCCCACACCCCCCCCCCCCCCCCCATTTGATCAGTCTACAGCAACATGTATAAATCAATGCCAATGTACACAACAGTGGAGTACTATGAGTCATACACAGAGAATGCAGACCAAGCCAAATCCTGGCCTTCTCACTGTGCATGAAATGCGTTTTCACAGAACCCCACCTACTGGTAATGCTGTTGACTTTTCTTCCTCCACATCTTTTTGTCTGTCTGTTAAGGAGGAGGGGGGGGGGGGGGGGTTTGTCTCTCTTTGCCTTCCAATAAGAGAATGTTCACATTATGTGATCAACGAATGGAATAACAATTCAAACAGCCTGACAAACAAAGGGGGTTGTTGGTTTGGACTTTGTCATGTTGGCACAGAGAATGAGCATGAAGTCAGGATCATCAGAGAAATGAATAGACAAGAGATAGGACACAAAGGAAAAGAGAAAGATACACCCAAATTCCTTCATGTTCCATGAGATAGGGCTGGGGACTTGTCTTTCAATATCCCTGCTTAATGCTGGAAAAGATGTCAAAGAACACATAAAGCTCTACCTTCTATTTTTTCAAATCATCTGGAATACATTTCTTATAATTCAAGAGTTTGAATGTAAAATCAGATAGGGCCTAAATTCCATTTTCAAAGGTTTTTATTTTCTATTCTATTTAAGAAGGTTCATCATCAATTAGAAAAGAATTTAATATTTTTGATGATACTGTACTCATTACGTTATAAACAAGATATATTTTTGAAGATATTACTGAAATTATCACACACATCTTAATCATTTGCAGCGGCTTCAATCTTAAATTTATCTCAAGTTGATGAAAATGGATATATTGTGATATCAGTTTTGCGATATCACTTCATATCTTTGAAATATGCACATTGAAAGACATTCTTGTACGGTGAAGATGGCCTTGACCTAGAAATTTCACAAGTGACTACAGAGAGAACTTTCAAAGATGGATGTAAATGGACCTGTGTAAAATCATATTACTCCTATATTACTATAGGCCCTACAATATTGCATATTTATAGAATTAGCCTTTAGGTATATGGTACCGCGACATATCTTTGAATAGCCGCACTCTGTAAGATTAAAAGATACAGAATCTTATGAAAATACTCTTGAAAGAATAATGTCTAGATTCATTTCATTGGACACAAATTAAATGTGTCACTACCTAGAGATTTACATGTACATGTGTACATAAAGTACTTGTACTATGCTCAGTTGTGATATTTTTAGTTTAAAATTTGGAGCAAAATTGATCCTGATCTACAGAAATATCAGTGATGTCATTTAAAGTCACTGCAGGCATGATCGCAATATAAAGCTGGTTGTTTAAATTCACTACATTGTGTAGATACATACATGTGTGTATTTTACTCAAGAAAAAAAGAGAAATTTAAAATCTTTGCATTTGGGTATGAAGTAGGACTGAAGAAGGTTACATTTGCAGACAGTAAAAACGAAAAAGGAAAAAAAAGATATTTCAAAAGTATATATTTTCAGAACTCTTTATAAAAGTGAAAAGAGAGGCTTAGCAATGTGCATGCACACATAGTCATGGTAGGTCTACCCTACAGATGGAATATTTTTACATCTTTGAAAATTACATTCTCTTCTCTACGAACACTGGATAAAGGCAGTATATATTATGGAATAGGGAAGTGTAAATCATTCATATGGGCACAATCTACTTTGTACATGTATGTTGAATGATTTGTTTGAAAAGTAATAAAAATGCTAATTCCTCCATCTTTTAATTTTTGCCAGTATTTTAAGCATTGTACCTTATCAGTTTGTTTCTCTTTGTTATTTTCTCATATTTCTTATTATGTTTGTGATGAAGTCATGTGTGAACAGTATACAACCAATGCCTCCAAATAAACTCTGCCAGTTTCTTCCATAATACATTTTCATACTTTCTTTCCTGTATGAAAAACCAAACTGAACTAACACTTAAGGCCCTCAAGTAACACAGAACCAAATAGAACAAGGACTTGTACAAAAATGCATGACTATAATCAAATTCCCAAATTTTGTTCAGTTATTTTTGTAATTGAAAAAAGGTGAATATACAGTCTTTTGTTTTAAATAGAAAGAAGTGAATTGAACTAATGTGGAGGATAGAATCCTGAAGTGGTAAAGGTGTGATCATACAAAATTGAGATAACAGTATTCTGTATATCTGTACATATTTCAATTCCTACATTATCTGGAAATGAAACTTTTTCTTACATTGGTAAAGGTTGTGTAAAAGAAATTAAAGGGATGTCATAGTATTGGTTGAGGTGAGTATTCAGCTTTTAACTCTTTCTGAGATACTTAGAAATCACTTTATGAAATGTTAAAGGGGAAGTCCGGACGTTTATCAGCCGTTTCTTGTGTAAAGAACAATATTTCATGAACCTATTACCCTTTTCCCGATGAGAAAAGACCATCAGATACATTTACTATGATTTAAAAAAAAATAAGGTAATTCTTCATGTTCGAATCCGTCACAAGCAGCCCTTCGTACTATCTGTCCCAGGATGCATTGCGCGTGACGTATCAGGCTCAGTTTCCTCAGCTGAGAGCACCGCGAGCGAAGCCCAGCTACGCATCGATCTGCCATTGCACTGCTGACTGCGGAGCGGTGTCTGCATGCCTGCCTAGGTGTGCCTTGTTGGCGCTACTGCAGGAGACCGTACACCGATTTAGGAGTGCTGTTGCCAAATGCTGTATTCCTTTCTTCAAATAATCCTTGGTATATCTATATAAAATCCGTCAAAGATTAATGTGAAATAGTCGCAATGCTCTAACATTTATCTTTAATTGAAATATTTATGTATTGTAATACTGCCGTACGTATTAGTGTCCACCCCATCACTTACAATGCATTGGCTATTGTTGCCATCAGAGTGATCATACACAGGCTGATCAGGCATACATTTACGTCTGCTGCTGCCAAATGCTATCACAATCCGCAATCGTTTTTTCGACTTCTGAGTTTGAACAATCTGAAATCAGTCTGTCAATTTCAGAATTATTGCCTCTCCTGTTGTCCGAGACTGTTGAGTGTGTCTGACGGTGGTAAATTACGACAGTATACATGTAACTTGAACCGCGGAAGAAACGCCACCGCCAGCTTCATCATACTACATCGTAGTATAGTACCGCCAGCCGCCCAATTCTCGCTATCGCCAATGACGTAAAAAGTACCCGGATGTTGATTTAAGCGTCATTTACGGTGCATTATGGGATAGTCCAGTAGCAAAATCACTTCCGTTCGTACGCGCGTGATACGTGACTAATGCGATTTACACACACAACCGACTGTATTCTACGTGTACTTTCGGTTTTCTCGACTTGAATTACAGCTTTAATATGATTTGAAATTTCTCCATTCTTAAGAAATTGCTGTTACTACAACTATTGGTTGTTGCTGCGAAGCTGCCATGTGTTGTTCGCACGACAATAAATGAAAAAAATCTGCAGAAATAGGACCCTTACTGGCATGCGAGACGTGACGTGGCCGCGTGGGTGAAGTTTGCGGGTGACTCCACAGCGCAGTACGTGCACGCGCGACCTACTAGTAGTGGTAGCACTAGGTAGTAGGCCCAGTGCTTACATACATTGTACGTACTTACTTGGAAGAAATTGCTTCGGAGACAGGATAAGTTCGAGATCACTGTTCGTTCCCGATTGTGTTCGCGACATTTCGACAGAGAACAATAAAAGAACTAGAGATTGTAATTTGTCATCACTGACAAATTAAGGTGATCCGATTTTTTTTTTTTTTTATCAATGATTCGAGTCCTGATCGCAATAGGCATGACCATACAAGTTTCATCTGTGTTTAGAGACATTGGCCGTGTGATGTTTGCATTCTCATTTAGAAAAGGGAGTCATATCTGCCATCTTTGGTACCAAATTCTGTATACACTGAATAACGAAGATACAGCAATGAATACATATGACCTTTGACCCACCTTTGCACTCCCAAGATTGCATCTGATGAAATAGTGGTTATTTTGTGAAATGATTCTCGCGACATCGTCTATACGTGTGGAAAATATGGGAAAGATAGGACAGGTATTCACTAAGATACAAGATGAAACATTTATGACCTTTGACCCTAATTTACATACCCAAGATGTTGTCTGATCTAGTAGTTGTTATTTTATGAAATAATGTACGAGACATGAACTAAACATGTGCAAAATATGGGGGTGATAGGGCGTGTTTTTCTTGAGTTATTGCAAAGAGAGTTGCAGAAAGAAAGAAATATCTCAATACATAGAAGATAAGCTTTAATTTCAACCAATTTTTTATCGTAATCCCGACATCGTATGAAAAAACAAAGGAAATGAAACGATAGCGCAAAGTCTCAGCTACAACATATTAAAATCTGGGAGAAATTCACCGAAGGGTAAGTGAGCTAGTGCTCGATAAAGACAATCATGTCAATTTTCACATTAAAGAAAATTCCCTCCCATAGAGATAACACGTCATAACGAAGATACAAAAAGAAGTACATATGACCTTTGACCTCAATTTGCAACGACAAGATGGCATCTGAGTAAAAAGTGGTTATTTCGTGAAATGATCCTTGTAACATGGTCTTTGCGTGTGCAAAATATGGGAAAGATAGGACATGTATTCACTAAGATACAGGGTGAAACACTTATGACCTTTGACCCTACTTTACATACCCAAGATGGTGTCCGATCAAGTAGTTGTTATTTTATGAAATAATGTACGTGACATGAACTAAACATGTGCAAAATATAGAGGTGATAGAGGCCGTTTTTCTTGAGTTATTGCAAAGAAAGTTGCAGAAAGAAAGAAATATCTCAATACATCGAAGATAAGCCTGAATTTCAACCCAATTTTTTGACGTGATTCCGACATCGTATGAAAAAACAAAGGGCACACTTACGGTAGGGTAAAGTCTCAGCTACAACATATTAAAATCTGGGAGAAATTTACCGAAGTTTAAGTGAGCTAGTGCTCGATAAAGATAGTCATGTCAATTTTCATTTCCAGAAAAACTGCACTCCCGTAGAGATAACACGTAAACTGGTCAAATTTGACAAGATTACTTTTAATCCATTTTTACGAGGTGATACCGTTATCCAATCAAAATATTGTAATTTTATGTTTGAAAGAACATTAAATAAGCTACATCATACTGAAATCTGGGTGAAAATTGACAAAGGACTAGTGAGATACGCTCGAATGAACTTGAAATTTGATGACGTCATTTTGAAAATTTACTTTTTTTACTTTATTAAGAAATTTGATATCTTTTAATCATTTTGTCAGCATGGCCACCCCATGAAATGACATGTAAAACTCATCAGCTTTCAAAATATGTACAGAAAATGGAGGGTCACCGTCCATCCTGACGAGTAAAATCGGATTTAAAATTGGCAGTTTTTTGGCATAGTTGTACTGTATATCGCCATTGACGCGCGCGCGGAATTTCAACTTTGACGGGCCCGTATGACCTCATATTGAGTCGGATTGACTTGAAACTTGGTAGAAATATTCCTTGACATTTCAGGCAGCCGATAAGAGTAAAAAAACGGGAAATTTCTATTGCATATGAGCTGTGCGTGCGTATATGAGCGCGCGCGTACGCGTCCGTCCAATTTTTTCAATTTTTCAAAAAATGCTCCAAATGGTCTGAAACGTGTGCAAAAAAAATTTGAGCTCGATTTGAGCATACAAATATTTCAACGCGCGCGTACGCGCACGTTTTAAGATATAGATGAATTTTGAGAATGTGTGTAGAATGCGCTTGACTTGAACTATATGTGACGTAAATTTGATTGAAAAATTCCATTCCATTAATGAGATATGAATGAAAATGTGTTTTCATATAATGACGTCATAGTGACGTCACGGTCGACTGATCACAATGATTTTAAAAGATTTGTCGTCTTTGGGTCACCATACATATATGGTATAAGTTTGACATTGATAGGCAATGCACTTTCTGAGCTAACCTCTGCACAACTTTTGGGGAGAAATAAAGAAAAAAAAGAAGAAAGAATCCGTACAGATACAGAAGGTGATCCGAGAGGATACTCGGATCACCTAAAAAAAAAAGATGGGCATTCCATGACGATATACTGTATATCCAGGCGGGTTAATATTTTCCAGCATATTTTCAGCGTACACGTATGCAGAGATGACTGATTTGTGATGTACGCCGTACCGGTATGTGTTAGCTTATGCGTTGCGTGCAGTGTGGTGCATGCTATTAATGCAAGGCCGGCCGCCGGCGGTGGGGACTACAGTGTACGAGTACGGTATCGACAGGCCTGGCCACTCGCTGGCTCGGGCGGTATACAGCGGCCTACTGTATTAGTATCCGTGGTCGGCGCTGCGCTATAGGTAAGGTACACGTACGCGCACGCTAGCGTTGTGCAAATTATGCCCCGCGCCGGAAGTGCCCTTGCTACCAAGTGAACTAAATCTTGACGAGAAAGCCACATCCGGGTACTTTTTACGTCATTGGCGATAGCGAGAATACACACAGCGTAATGGGACTGCGTGCTGCAGCATTCAGGATCATGATAAGGTAGTATCGTGGATAAATATCAACTTAAAATCGAAATATTTCTTCAGTTTGAAGACTTACTAGTAAGGATGAAGTATTGACAACACCCAAACACTTGACACAATAATCAGCATTTTTTAAGTGAGGCAATAGATCATGCCGCGTGCATCCGTTGCTTGGCCGGAACCACGCGATACGCTACCGCTTGCTCGACCCGTATCGCTGTTGCTCAAGCAGGGCTCCCCGAGCCAGCTGACGCTCCAAACAAAAAGCAAAGTGGGGCTGATACGTCACGCCGTCACGTGATCTTTCTCGCTGGCGTACAGAAATCGAACAGCTACGATTCAAAATTAGTGATGCTAAAAAATCGATTGTGGCGAGTTGGGAGGGTATTTTTCCATGAAACTTAGTCATTGTGGTCCTTGATTTATGTAGATTTTGGTGAAATTTACTCAAAATCGTCCGGACTTCTCCTTTAAAGAGTATACAATTATAAGAGGAATTCAAGTTCATTTGATGAAAATCAGTTTTGAAACGGCTGAGATATATCCAAAAACAAAGTAAAACAAAGCGATCCTATTAAAGATGGGTCCCACCTTTTACTAAGATTGCTTTGTTTTAGATATCTCAGCCACTTCAAGACCAATTTTTACCAAATAAACTTTTGACTTCCTCATAGAATTTTATGGTTTTTCATATTTTATAAGGAGTTTCTCACTATCTCAAAAAAAAAAAATCATCATAAAAAACGATGGAAACCTGAAGCCCCATCTCAATTGAAATTGTTCAATTGTACCATCCCTTTGATGCTATTGTCACACTTTTTATTTCTACTTTGTCTCTGACTTATGACACAGCAAAAAACAAAACAAAACAAAACAAAACAAAACAAACACCATTTTTACTTCACTGAGGTTGAAGAAATGGGAATGAAAATAAAGTTCATGGTACCCAGGCAGTAATCATGAGCTGACATCACACCCAAGTTGAATACACAATCGTAAGTTTCGCTATTTAAGTTCCTGCTGAAACTGCAAAGTCACATTACACTAATATACAGTACTGAAGTGTATCAAATGTCTGCAAAAAAAAAACAAATTCACTTGTACAACAAACAGAATTTCATAATACACTGTTGTTGTTGTTTTTTTTTTCTATTCTATGTGCAGTGAATGGACTGTGACCAGCACACACACACACACACACACACACACACACACCTGATACAAATGTACATAGTTTTTCCCCAACATGACTCCAAAAATACCACTTCTCAGTCTAGTGGTGTCAGTGTGTGGCTGAAACCACAAGAGGTCATACAATGACTCCTTTATGAAAAACAAGGCCATGTGTAAGTCAGTTGGAATGTGTGGTGTGTGCATGGGAGTAGGGGAGCATTTCAAATAACACGGACTCACAACTGCATGGATCGAACAAAGACTTTGCGGCTGAGGTGTAAGTTGTATACATGTGTAATTTGAGGAAAATCAACCGGAATGAGAAGTGGGTGATTCTTTCTTTCTTAATCATATCAAGAAGGCAGCAAATGAAATATTCATGGAAGTGTATTGAAGACACCAAAAGACACAGTGAAATAGGTATCAAACATGTAGTGGTACAGTACTACAAATGGGAAAAATATTGTGGAATTTTATTAAGAACTGAAGAGGAAAGACAACTCCCCTGGACTGAAATGAAGTGTACAAGTTAGAAAGTTTGATGTTCTACCACTATTTTGGCAAATTAATGTAAGGTAAGTAAGGCATAGGCCTACACGTACAATTCGTATACTATACAGCAACTTACATATTGTAGATCTAGGTGCGTGAAAATGCATATTTTCAATATCACTAAAATCAAGACATGGAAGAGAATAAGACAGAGGAGAGGTTATGTGAGCTCAACTGTATATCAGCCTACTAATCTATATATACAGTAGGCCTATTATAATTTCATGAGACTCACTATAGCTCCATGCCAAGACCAAGCTAACTTACTTCCTCCAGCTCAGGAAAACTAATTCTTTACATCCAGCACAAAGTACAACAGTATGTTCACTGATGATATGAAATGTGATGAGCAAAAATATTTACTGTGTGATAACTCGAATTTTGGTGAGTGTTAGTAACCTCATGAAGTATATTATTATCTGTGGTAGTTACTGAGATGTTGAGTTGTTCACTCAGGAGTTAGGCCTACACGGTTGTATGTATACATCATTTTAATATGATGCAATTTATCCAAACGACAGCTGCCTATGATTACAATGTATGTACTACTTGGAATAAAAGTTTCCTGCAACATGCCACATTGCGAGAATAGTTCAATGGGATATGCCCCTTTCAGCAAGCCTACACTTTATCTCCTCATGATTTACTGATGACAGGAGAATTACAGGTTGTAGTTCAACAACTTCCTCATTCAGGAAGTAATAAATTAATGCACCGCACCGAGTGCAGGTGCCAACCTCTTCCACACACTTTACACTCACTCACACACACACACACACACACACACACATACACTCAAAATTTCCTTATTTTCTAGTACTGAAAAGGCTGTTTGTTTTTTCACATAAAGATAATGTATTTTACTAGTGAGGAGGTCACAGACATTTTTGTGAGATGCTGTTTTCGTGTTTTGACACAGAGGCCATTAAAAGTGCCCTATATGCTGTACATGTGTAAATGCCTGTCCATTTGCAATGTTTTCATGTGTTGTAAAATTTGCTCAATGTGTAGATATTTCACGGGCGCAATTGTCGCAGGAGCAAATGTCACAGATATTCTAGCTACATTACTGGCATAGAAAACAGTTTAAAAACAATAACAGAAATAAACATTTGCATGCCCCTTTTTGTTGTAATGAGAAAAAAAAAGTACGATAAACATGGATTTGATTGTGACAAAATTGCTGGTCTTCAGTGAGAAGATTGCGTAAAACTGCATGTAAATGTGTATGATATGTGTTCTCTGCATGCAGGCCTTCACACACTAATGAAGGTTTCATTTGAACACATTTGATGGGATCTGCCTACAATTGGCACCGACAAGTCATTTCCTGAATGGATGTGTGCGCATGATTATTGCACAGCATACCTCCAAAACAGGATCAAATCATAGCCATGCAAAATAAGCTCAGTATGGTGGGGTCCTGCTGAGCACTCCATTGATTTCATGGGTCACAGCCATTGATTTTATTGACAAACTGCAAGGCTCATACACACTGCCCACAATGCAAATGACTGGTTGCCAGTGTAAATGAGTGTTGTATACCATTATAATAACATCCATGGATATACAGTTGGTGTAACTGTCGCAACAAAGTACATACCCCGTGACAATTCAAACCCTGCCAGTTAAACAGCAACGCAGGGACGCTGCAGTGTACATGTTGCTGTATACAGTATATCCAAAAAGTTGCACAAATGTCCATGTACTATTAATGAAGAATCAGTACTCTTGACTGTTGCGAACAACAAATTAAACAGCAAAACTGTAAAAAGCTACTGCAGACCATATTAAAGAAAAAGAACATGCAAACAAGACTAAAGATTTGTAAGGCCGGAATGCTCATTTTATCACCATCCCCCCCCCCCCCCCCCCCATAGCATACAGAATTGTTACTTTAGAAAGGAAAGGGAACATACAAATGTATTATGATGAGACTTGTACCACAGAATATCTTTGTGGTAGAAGTTGATGTCAAAGGTCAATTCCACGCAAAGGTTGCATTTTATGAAAATCAAACTATTGAGTATAAATGATTAATGAAGCTTAATCAGATGATCTGGTATTGTTTACTCAAAGCAGCCTTTCACAACGGATATTTTGGTACCTCATTTGTGAACATCGGTGAATGTGGAGTGGAGTTATGTCCGAAAAACCTTCATTTTTCATGAAAATTGCCAATTTTTGCAGAATTTATGTATCATTTCTGATACACTATTATGACCATAATACAGCTTGTGTAATTCTCAGATGGCTTATTTTCTGAATGTTCTTTGGTCATAGATTGGTTTTATGATGTTCTAGAACTTGTTTCGGGATCAATAAATATTATTCTCTCAATCTCAAAATGTGGTAGTTGATAGCGTCCCATAAGTCACGTTTTTGTGTCCCATCAGTCACACTGGTTTTCCCTATCCTGCTACTGTACCAATGAGTAGATATTCATACCACTTGGCTCAGGGTAAGCTCCAACCCTTTGCTACATTCAGGAAAGAAAATATCTTTCCAGAGACTCTGTGTGTAAGAATATTTCAGAACTTACTTTCCCATGTGAAAAACGGTGGTCCTCTAATGTCCCATAAGTCACGACAGCAATTTTTTGTTGCTGTACGTATTGCAATGATACTTTTCAAACTAAGTATGGTGTTTTCATAAACGGTGATATGATGGATCTAACCATGAACTGAGAAAAATGCATTTGATGCAACTATTTTCTCAAAATACTTGTTTGACATTGCCGAAAATTGTCACTTTGTCCCATAAGTCACAATGGAATTGACCCAAAGTCAGAATGCAATGATAGTAACTATTGGACATCAATAGTATACAGTGACAGTGTACACCTGTAGCCCATGCCCCTGTACACATTGTACAAGTTTGTACGATAAAACACTGTTACAATGTCCATGATTTGATGTCTTTCAAGTAGGATACGATATGCAAGAAAGAGGGTCTATCTCCCAGGCATGTGTAGATGTAGTGTACGGTAAATAGCCTACTGTAGAGACTCAATTCCAAACTATCTCAATTGCTCAGGCAACCAAGTTCAGGCAGGCTTGGTATTTAGGATGATGGCCTCTTCCACCCTGTAAGATTTCACATCGCCTTTGTTTCATCGCACCATCAAGATGCGGAGGTCTGAGCGGGAGGGCATCATGTTACCAAATCACTGGCCCCCACAACGTTTGTGAGTGCGAGGGGAGGAAAAAAACAAAAGGCGTAGGTTTACTCCAATGCAATACGCATACTACTGCAGGTTCGGGTCCACCCATTCTGAACTTTTCACACTCAGCTCTTGACTTAAATCTGCCTTGCATTATGCATGTTTGCCTGCCTGCTGCATGAGGTCACATGCACTAGACTCCGAGGGAGATGTGTTACGACTCAAGAGGACCATGCCATGCATTCACATTGTGCATCAGCCAAGCTGCAGTACGAAATGATTCGGTTTCAGCACATTTCCATTTTGCTGCCACGCTTACTTGTAGATGACGTTTTAAATGATCCAAAGTTCTGTAGCACGAATACTGTTTATTTAGTCTTTTAACACATACATTACAATGTACCAGTAGCTCAATTATTTTTATTATTCAGTAGTAATATTATAGGCCTTTCTTTTAAGGTAAATTCCTCTAAATTATACTTGCAGATGATGATAAATGTATTTGGTCATTTCTTACGTGGAAGTCATCATACAATGTCCATGTTATCTCCATTCCAAACATGTCAACACTATTTGATAGTCATCAAAAGTAATAGGTTGGACATATACACAATGGTGTACATGTATATTTTGTATTGTACTATGTATATACAGTACTGTATGTCATTTACATGTATGTGCACTTAATATGTTACCTCAAAGAGGTGCTCTGTGACAACGTTCTTCAGTGAGCATGATGCAGAGCTACCAAGTCTCACGCATTCTGTGTGAGACTCAAGCATTTGGGGTCCGTCTCACGATCGCACGCATGGCGCCCATTATTCTCACCCATCAGGCGATGTCTGCAACTTCGGCCTACAAGTACATAGAGCATAGCTCAAAGGATTAAAGTGATAGTTGCAATTGAAGGTATATATTTCCCTTTTGTCTTTCAAAATAAGTGAAAAATATAGTCACTTAAGTATGCACCTGATCGCACCATTAAGAGCTAAAAATTGAAAAAGCTCCCTAATGGGCCGTGGGAGGGGGAAAACCCCCTCCCACACCCTCGCTCGCGTGCACATTCGCGCGCCGAGATGCCGAGTCATGAAAATCTCACTCATAAAAATTTTTTGAAATTGGCATCCCTGCATGATGTGTGTATGAAACTACAGTACACAATACAGCGTACATAGTGTAGTAACAGTTTTATTATCTCCGCAGACAAGCCATTACATCAAATGGTACATTGAAGACATGGCTGCATGCAGCTGATGTACTATACGCCTCCAACCCGAGGCAGGATGCTGTGTTCGAGTGCTGCACACGGAGAATAGCAAAGCAGCAGATCCTTCTGGTACATTTTGAGTGCCAGGAGGCAGTGTAAATATCAGCCGGGGATAAAGGGTCTTATCGATCGCACCGTAATAGCTCTGAAGACAGGTTTGCTTATTTTCCTGTCACCTCTCCCAGCCGGCCATTTGTAGATCTGCATCCCACTCAACAAGAAATGACAAGTCTGTTTAGGCAAAACCGATCTGCTACAATCTATCACTCGTCTCTAATACCCGGTACTTGTAAGTATCCCATCCCCCAATGAAAGAGAGAAGCACATTTTATTGGTATACAACCGGTAAGAGAATTGTGTAATTGTACAGTGTAAGACCTTGCAATGACTCTACAATGTGTACAGGGATAATCCAATCAAAAGACAAGATATTTCTTGCATTATAACAATAAAATACACTGTACAAATAATTCCAAAATCACTTCTTCTTTGTATTTTCTTTAAACCAGTCAAAATGTAACAGTCATCACCTGGGTTACTAAATACCACTTTACTCCAACATTATTCCTAGAGTTAAAGAAAAATGTTGAAAAACTGGAACAACGTACATTGTACAACAACACTGTAATACATGTAGTACAATGTATAAATCCGAACAACTTTCTAATGACAGAAAAAAATGAAGAAAAAAAATATCTGATTACAGAAAAATACTCTTTTTGTGAAGGCTTTCATGCCATGTTTCAATTGAGTACATGGACAAAATACTACATGTACTTAACCAATACATATTAGCACAAGAATAAACACTTTTTTTTTTCTAAGAGGTATTTGTACTAGTTCAGCACGACAGATACATGTATCTTACCATGAAGTAGAAAAAAGAATCACATTGTATGCATTGATGCATATTTGTCTAAAAACTAAAGTAATAATACTATGGTGATATCATATGTATTTTTATTTGCCAAGTTGTTAATAACTGACGAGACAAATCAAACTTCAAATCCCTATTACCACGATGAATGAGTTGACAAGAAAGGAATGCTTTGAAGTTCAGCTGCCAAGCCGCCGATCCCAGGGAGAGGCACCACGGACACGGAGACCGTCATGTGTATGAGACCTTTCTCATGAGCTCTGTGCTAGTCGCAGAGATAGCAGACATGTTGTAGATATGGGCGACCTCCCCCCCCCCCCCCCCCCCCCCCCAACTGATCGCATTCTTGAATACTGTTAACACAGCCAAAGGCTCATGTCTGGTGTAATGAAAGAGCAAGGAGGCCCCCTCTGGGTCAATCTCATTCCCGTAAAATTAGATCTCTCCCCGCTGCATTGTTTTGCATAAAGTTTCACAAGTCAAAGGTACCTTGTATTCACTGTCAAACCTGCCAATTTGGTTCCTGCCTACCTGTACCAATTCAGTTCCTGTTTATTCCCTTTCATGAATTTTAAATCGTGCATCCCCCTTGGTGTGTGTTGTTCAGGCAATTTGGAAAGCGGATGGAGTGGTGGTACAATGTACAAATGTGGTGTAGTACTTCCACAATTTGTTGATGCCAAGAATCCATTAAATTCACATTCATACTGTAAATCACGATCAGTGCGTTTCATGTACACATTGCACATGTGTCATCCAATTTCTGGAACTTCAAGTCCCAAATCAGCGAAGAACAGCCTATACAAATTACAAATTGTACATTGTACACTATACACT
Organism: Diadema antillarum; assembly: GCF_040938485.1. Taxonomy (NCBI): domain Eukaryota; kingdom Metazoa; phylum Echinodermata; class Echinoidea; order Diadematoida; family Diadematidae; genus Diadema; species Diadema antillarum. The sequence goes on along the minus strand of NW_027271264.1, from coordinate 1,140,408 downwards.
GTACATGTTGCATTTCACATGTGCTTATCACCTCATCAATATCACTGTTTCATGCAATAACATAACAACCCTACATGTTCTCAACCTCTGACTGATAATGAAACGGCTTCTGTTCCGTCAATTTAGGAATTAATATCCTACAATGCAATATCATCTTGATCACAGAGTGGTTGTGGCCCTCTACAGCAGGTTCTCCCGAAGGCCACCCCAGAGAATACAATTTTGTACATCTGGGAATAGTAGCAGTTCATATCGTAAATACTTCTTCCATCAGTTCTTTAAACGTTTGTGGTACAAGACCAGAATACCGTTTCATGAAACTTGTTATCGGCAACAACTGCCACATTTCCATGACAAATTCAGATGCAAGGATTTTAGTAGCTCATAACAACCATCATAATAACAGGTTTTATGAAATGTGGCCCAGAAATATAAATTTGGTCTAAAATGCTTTTGATACACTGTATCTGTACAATTGTAGGCATCTGTCAGTTGTTTTGGGATAACAATGTCAAATTATGATATGAACTTCGAACTGAAAACAGAGGGGTTTTCATCATGTGAGCTGTCAATTCCAGTTTAAATGGCTTGACACTTTTCAAGACTTTCCACCCTACCTCTCCTCCCTCTCCCCCCCCCCCCCCCACCCCCTAATGATTCATTTTACATAAAGCCATGCCTATCACATTCAAGAAGCAAATGCAGAGTTTGTTCGCAAACACGGATAAGTCCATTTTTAAAGATTTTGAAGTACAGTCTCTGTCATAAAGTACAAAATAATACCTTTTAAATTATATATTGGTCACTACATACTGTATAAAGGTACCGGTACATTTTTGAAGATATGGTCAAAAGAAGCAAAAATTTTCTTATTATTCTCTTTATATTTCTTGACCTTTAATCGCAAATACAATGTATCTCCATTTGGCAAATATGGACTTATCAGATTTTGTGAACAAACTCTTCAAATATAGCCATGATAGAAACAGGTTTTCAGCTTTCAAGGAAGTAAAGTGTGACACAAAACCATGGCGCAATACCGACATGCCATGATCTACAAATTGTGAGCGAGCCATAAATAGGCATCTCTACAATCTTGACTGTGATCAATCTTTCCTTCTCTGTAATATAAAGTGGGTCTGTACTGAAGTTTTGTAATTAGTATTATTTGTGCTGCACCCAGTCAGTCAATAGTCAAAAGTGATTCAGTTTACAAGCATGATTGCCTAACAGACTGTCCCATATAAAACATTATAGTGACATGACTTCATTCATATCACATGACCATTTGAAAACATGAGATGCATGCTGTCTGAGCCGTTGCATGATCCCGCCCCACAAAGGCTGCAACATGTACATGTATAATACGCACCTTGGCTACAAGTGCATCTATAGACACTATATTGGGATACACTGTACATATTACAACTTCCTGAAACCCGTCTATCCATCGCTGGACAGTCTTGACTGGGCAATATATACACACATGACTGGGGGGTGATATTTTCCTATACCTGCGCTGCAGGGCAGATGCGATATCAATCACTGGCTCGCTGACAGCTTCATTGCACCACCCGCGCTAGACTCTTAATTGACTGCTATTTTTGATGCCCGGGCCAGCCACCTAAATGGGATTAATTGGCGCAGAGTGACTTCCCAGCACAGGTGTGAATGGCAGTCTTCCAAGTTCAGTGCTGTCACAACAGCGACTTGAAACTCGTACAGCTAATGCTATTTCCTTCTCGTACTGCAAGATGCAGGTTTCCGCCCCCCCCCCCCCCAAATTCTTTTTTATTTGTTCAGTTGCTGTTGATGATTTAAGTACATAAACCAGAATATATTCAAATTTCAATTTGAGTTCATGCAAGTGATCCAGATAAACTGCAGAAGCCTACCACAGACCCATGTCATAAAACTTGTTACCTCCGCCAAGGGAGGAGGTTACACTGTATGTTTTCGTTACCGTTGGTTTGTTCATTCGTTCGTTCGTTTGTTTGTTCGTTCATTCGTTTGTCTGTGCGCAAAATAACTCAAAAAGTAGACAATGGATTAGGATGAAACTTGCAGGAAAGGTTGAGAATGACACAAGTAACAAACGATTAACTTTTGGTAGTGATCCGAGAATTTTGGGGGAATTCATGAAGGATTTTTGATATTTTGGCAGGGAGAGTCAGTGAACTTGGGAGTTCAGGCTGCGCGTATTTGAGGTTTGCATGCGCGCACTAAAGTGCGTACTCTAGTTTCTGCTAGGGTGAGGCACGCAGTGTGCAGCTGAGGGTTTATGACGAAACAAAGGCTTCTATATTGGGAAATCGGCGACTTTCAGCACAGCATAGGTGGAAATATCTCTATGGAAGAACAAGATCTGTAATGAAAATGATTTGCATGCTTGGCGGAGGTCTGCGCTCTCAGAGTGCTTTTCTAGTTATCAATTTAACAGGTTACGATAGCTGTTATAAGCTACTGAAATCCTTGCATCTGATTGGCTGAGAGCAAATTTGTCATCTAGAAGTGAAGCAGTTGTTACTAATAATTAGTTTTATGAAACAGGACTAAGGTTTTGAAAGGATTTTATAACGACACTTCTGGGGGGTGTTTTATCAATTTAGTCAGCGCTGACAATTTCCACAAAATCCTTGGTTTTGATTGGCTGGGATGCTCTGGTCACTGACTGTTACTATGGTGATTGTCAGAGACTGACAACTTGTCAGTGCTGACAACTTTGATGAAACGGTACCCTGGTTGCATAAACTATCTACAATGTAGGCCTGCCAGCACATTGTACATGGATATGATATTGCAGGCATTTTATCTTCACAGTTAATTTCAAAAGTCTGCAATCAAGGAGTTAAGGATAGTCACAGTGTTCATACTCTATTACAAGTTACATACTGTACCAGTACATTGTATCACACTGTCTGTATAATTCTACAGTTTCTAAAATGTCACTGTTTATGAACAATTCATTTCAAGGACTATCATAACATTGTATGTAAGAAACATGTGCAGTATTACAAACAAGGTGCACCAGTGCACTTGTTGAGCATTACAGGCCTACAACCATTGTACAACTGTTTTAGGACTTCCATTGTATTGTTTTGTGCGCCTGTGTACCATCAGGGAGGTGGAAGTTTACCTCCCTGGTACCATCACATACAAATACAATTGTACGTACACAGACATCATTTTTGTACTGCACATTGTACATGGTTATCATGTAGGCCTACATAGTCGTATTTGTCAGTGAGTCACATGTGTGGTGGCATTGCTAGGAAACTCTTTTTTTTTTTTTAATTGACTCAAGAAATGACTTGTAGAAACCATAACTCTCAAAATATTGAAATACCGGTACAGTGTGTACTACAGTACTATTAGTGTACATGCATGTTAAGAACTGTAAGTACATTGTATGCATTAGAAATTATACATATTAATAATATGTAGCATAATGTGGAAATGTTGCTGAGTGACAAAATTAGTCATGACATCAGGTCATTTGCATTATCAATATTGTTATTCAGTACAAGCCAATGTACGTCTCTGTGCAGTCTTTACTGTGTACACTTTGATGGCATTTGTTTAGCATTATCATACAATGTGCCTATCACTGGCACTGGCAGAGTAAATATTGGTATTTCTACAGTCTGAGCAATGTAAGAGTGATTGAGATTGTTGGCAACCACAGAAAGGGGGCGGGGGTTACAGATGAATTTTTCCTCTTGAGAGATGATAGATGGGACATGCAGGAATTTGTCTCCTTGAGTAGCATACATGTACATTGTGTGTTTGTATGAAAAGCTTTCTTCATTAGCATACTTTACAGTCAAATACATATTCCTTATCCCATATCTATGCTGCTTTCTGACACTGATACGAGTTTGTGTCAGGTACTGTACCAACAAAGAAAAAATTGACAAACTGCCAAATGTCTTTCAAACGTAGCTGGGCATTAATGTCAGCCGATACATGTACTGTATGTATTGGTAGTAATAGTTATACTGGGTATGCCATTTTTAATACTGCATATCAATGCAGTACCTACATGTACATGTGTGTCCATACATGTACACGTTGTACAAGAAAATACTTGCAAATCTTGAATGCAAACTACATTTTTGTAGCGCAGTGTACACTATTACACAAGTTGTCTTTTGTTTGCTGAAGTTTACTGTGTAACTGTAAGTAAGATGGCAAACATTCTCAACGTAAGGATTTTTTTTTTTTCATTAAAAAAAAAGTCTAAAGGTATGTTATCATACATTTGTGTAAAATATCTGTGTGTTAAATACCGGTACATGCATGCTTTCAAAAGTTTTCTCTTCTGTACACCTTAAAATGTAATTACTGGTGACATTTTGTTTTCTACTGTACAACACGTAGGCCTACACTTTCACAGCACATGCAGAATTGAAGCAATACTGGTACAGCACACATGTACACTTAGTACTGTATTTGGAAATAGTTATCTATTGAAAGAAAATGAATTACTTTTAATAGTAGATGATGTCATTCAGCAAAATAAGGAGAAAGAAGCAGCCACTTTACTCTCATTTCATCAGTTGTAAAGATCTATGAAAAAAAAAATCTAGTTTAAAAACCTGAAACTGTACAGTTCTTATACATTTTTGTAAAGCCACTCCTTTCCCTTCAAATCCATTTATAGTGTGCAATGTTTCTACCACGTGGCTGTTTGAGCTTTAATATTTCATTATAACAGGCCTGTCTCAGACCTAAAGTCAGTGGTGTCCCATCCACTTGATTGGTGGAGGCATGACACTAAGAAGAAGAAAAAAAAAAAAAAACATTCATACCATGTATTTGGGCAACTAAACACCACATGGTGTATCTCACACAAAGCTGAGACAAATACATGTACAGTGTACCCTCATAAGTTCTTTATTCTTAATCTTATACGAGGTCCTTCAATCACAGCAAGCACAGCACCATATCACTTACGGTGTACATCCGGGCGTGAATAATAAATGATTCTATGGTCTCCTTTGTCTGTCTATTGCTCATCACAGGCACAACACTACCCACTTTTTATTTTCACTTACATGTAGGCCTACATGTACAGTAGAATGTACTTGTACATACAGTACGCGCAATAAGAAACGCCTCCGTCAATTTCGTTTTCCAACGAAAGTTCGTTATCGATCGAGTAGCAACGAAATTTGGACGAAATTTGGACGAAATTTCGTTATCGATCCAGTAGCAACGATTCTGACGCTTTGTGGACGCATTTCACGCACGACCGCCCGCTCAATTTCGTTCGGCAAATGCGTTGCTCGTTCGGAAAATGCGTGTGCGGAGCTCGGCAGTTTCGTCCAAATTTCGTTAAAAGCGTCCGTGATCCAAGGCGCACATGGAATACAGTACACACGTGTGTGTGTAGTGGCCACATCCACAGCCGCTAGCCGGCAAGAATCACTGCAAGATTAGACTCAACAAGTACTAGTAGTAGCACAGCGGTCGGGAATGAGAACAGTAGACAGGCGTGGAATTCACCTGATTCACATAATACTATTAAGAATGGTAACATGTATACATACATCGATGCCGTTTTCATTGAAGCAATTTGTAAAAGTTTTAGTTTCCCTTACCCTAGCTGTAAGTACGGCACCGTTAGCAGATTATTCACTGCATTTGTAAGTCACCTGATACATCACATGTTGGTATGCGGGCTGCATGTAACCAGGGAATGTGCACGTGTGGGAAAGGCGAGTGCGCCGTATGTGCGTCGCAATTGCCATGGCATGGCTCGCTCGGCTGAACGAAACAGAGATGTACGATACATGACAAGACCCAGTATAAGGCCTACTAATTGTTCACGTGTTGTTGTTTTTTTTTTTTTTACAAGCAGAAAATAAACAACTGTTGATCATGAAATAGACTAAATTACCAATCAGAGATCATTCGGGTTCATAGTATTTAAGAGAAATCACGCAATTTTGGCGAGGGTGAACCCACAGGAACCCACAGGAACCTTATCGTAGAATGCTGACCAAAAAGAAAATGGTTTCACTAAAATTGCGTGTACGTAAAATCCATTTGAGTATAGAAAGAAAATTAACCCCCAAAAAGAGGAAAAAAGATATTAGAAGGATTTGTTCGCCGTTATTTGGTCATTAAATATATTTTCTTTCTTCAGCAATTGCGCGTTACATTGCCCGTTTTTTTATTGAATCAGGGCCCTGTTGCATAAAACCCTTACCGCTGGACTTACCGCTCCTTTCTATGCGGTAAGTCTTAAATCAGCGGTAAATTTTATAATCATTGATGCTGACGGTAGTTACTATTGAAATTCAATGGTAAGTTTTATGCAACGGGCCCCAGAAAAGCAAAAAAAAAAATAATATTCAAAACAAGACAATAAGTTTAATTCTTAGTTTGATATCGTTTATTTCTTTATTGGACAGAGAGATAATTCAGACGGTACGTGGAATTTTCAAAGCGACTAATTCAGACTGATTCTTAGTTTGACTTGGCTCTTTCTTTCTTTCTTTTTTTATTTTATTTTTTTTTTTGGGGGGGGGTTTGAGGTTCATGTTCGTTGTACCCATGCACCCATAAGGTTCATTAGGACGAAAATGAAACATTCAGATACACGCGACTTCCCTACACGAAAAATAGATGTTCGTAAATGTGATAGTCAAATTATGATTCATAATTCGAAAATGCACGAATGTTTGTGATTGGATAGGTGCGTTATTGTCGGATTAGCAAACCTTCGGAGTACTGTAGTATCGAGCCTGTTGTATTCAAGGATAAACGAACTTTTGAAATAATGAATTTTATATTCAGAGTAAGACAATAAGTTTAATTCTTATATACAATACCTGTAGTTTGACATCGTTTATTTCCTAGTTGTGAAGCGGGAAGCGAGAGATAATTCTGAAAAGAAGTATATATACAGTCATGCAGACGGAACGTGAAATATTCAAAGCAGCTATGAGATTAAATCTTAAGTTGTTTATTTGTTTGTTTGATTGCTTGTTTGTTGTTATGCTCAAGCGTTGGTGTAATTATATATACATTTTTTTTTTTTTTGGGGGGAGGCATTTTTGTAGTACCCAATGCACGTAAAGTTCGCTGATGCGAAAGTGATAAAATGTTCCGTAACACGCAAATTCCCTACACCTTGTAGATGTTCGTACCTAGTGTGAAAATAAAATGTATTACTATTATTTTGTTTCCCCCATTGTTCGATGGGTATAGCAAACCTTCGGAGTGTCAATCCTTTCGTTTTCGGATAAACGAACTTCCTTAACTCACAACACCATGTTTCAGAGTAACAAACTAGTCATTATTTTATTCGGGCATTGGGAATAGTTCAGGAATAAAATATAGAAGGGAGGAAAATCTTTAAGGCAAGAATTACGATGGATTCTTAGTTTGAAATCATTTATTCATTTCCGTGGTGTTCATTATTCCGAAAAAAAGAAAACGGGTGCGCTATTCCGATGGTTACGGCGTTATTTCGAATCCGAAACACGCATATTCCTTGTGCCTATCCATGTTTGTTGATTCGAAAATGTAATCATGCTGCGGGTAATTGCTATAGGGGGCCATATATTGTTTTATTTCTGTCTATTGTTATATTATTATTATTATTATTATCATTATTATTATTATTATTATTATTATCATTTTTCTTATTATTATTATCGTCTTTAACATTATTAACCAATGTTTTGATTAACGAGCATTTTGTGGGCTGTTTTTTTTTTTTTGTTTTGTTTTTTTTTTGTTTTTTTTTTTTTTTTTTGGGGGGGGGGGGGGGGCATTGCCCGATTAGCAAACCTTCGGAGTGTCAATCCTTTTGTTTTCGGACGAACGAACTTCCTTACCTCAGAAGAAGAAATCAGTGTAACAAACTGGTCATTATTTTATTCGGGCATTGGGAAAAGTTCAGGAAAGAAATATAGAAGGGAGGAATCCGAAACACGCATATTCCGTGTGCTTATACGTCATGTTTATTGATATGCTGCGGCTAAGGGCCTATTGGAGGTCGTTATACCTTTCGTTTGGTGTACGATTTCTTTCGTTTCATATCACTTTATTTGTTCCTTTCATATTCTGAAATATTTAAAGGTAATCTTTCAATTGCCTCGCACTGTGTATATATACATGCATTTTCGTAACGGCGATTTCGCGCTTTGCTGCAGTATTTCGAAGGGTGTTTGATGCCAGCCGCTTCGGTGTGCTCTGTGGTAATGTTTATGTGGTTGTCAGGGAGGTTGTTGATACTTTGTCTGTTGACATTTATTTTCGTACAGGCATGGGCGGATCCAGGAATTCTGTACAGGAGGGGGGAGGGGCGCAACTAATATTTCTGGTGCCACTTCCGGGTTTCACTTCTATTTTTTTTTCCCACGATAAATAAAGGGGGCGTGCGCCTCATGCGCCCCCTCTGGATCTGCCACTGCTACGTGTTTATCTCGAGTGATGGTGATCGTGTTTCTAAATGTTTATAAAAAAAGGGACAAAATTATCCGAGTGATGCCTGATGATAGTGCAAGTGATGATAATCAACGATGCTGATGTAAAAGACGGCTTGCTGTGGATGCTGAGCGTACGTGCCCTTCGTTTATTTAAATAAGTTTTCCCTCTTTTACTCTTCTTTCCCCTCCCAAGAATGATAAAAAAAGAAAATACCTACACCTCACAACAAAAGGAACCACGTGTGAACAACCATCGTTAAGTTCAATCGAAATGTTCATTATTAGCAAAGAATAAGGGGAAAACACGAGTGACGGAAAATGATAGAAGCGACGAGATTGTCTTCTTGTGTAATGCGGTCTCTTGGGATTGGAAAAACCCCACCCTCTCCCTTTGTGGAAATTTCCACAAAACCAGGTGCGTGCCAGACCCCAGGTGCCAGACGAAAGAATGCGCGCATTTGGTGTAGTATATCGATCGAAGAACTCGCGGGTGAGTTGAGTTAAAGGAATCATTGCAAAGATGTTCTGATGTTCTGGTTCCCGAACTGTAAAAAGGAATTGATTAATCACTCAAAAATGCAATCACAGATTTATATGAAAAGTCTCATATGCCTAGACAAATTCACTGAGATGTCCTATGTGATGCAGCCACCACCCGATTAAACGGCAAAATCATGACAATAAAATTTCACGCTCATCAAAACTGCCTATTACTTTTCATATGAATTTTGGTTATCAACACTCGTTCGTGGATTTGTTTGTTTGCATGTTTTGTGTGTATTATTCCTCGATCCTGAAAGACGTAATAATTATTCGCATCGAACGTAAACTGTTTACCGTAACTAAGCGTATGGCGCATTCGATCCATTCAACTTGCAGTAACCTTTAAGGCAGTACAACTGTAAGTAGCACATGGTGCATTCTTTTAACCACGTGTTTCGCATATCGGCACATCCAAACACATTCAGACATAAGCGATCGTCCTTATGGCAAACTTTCCGATTACAGTCAGGGGAGAAGAAATCGTAATACTGTACATGTACTTACAAAAGTGATTATGCTTAACATCAAATAAAATGAAGAAGTTTGAAAACAACTTGGCAACACTCAATCAAGTTTTGCATTCTCTCACACAAAAGCTCTCTTGAGAAAATGAAAGCATTCCCTCTCCCCTGCTAGATAATGGAAGTTTTCATTACTAGCCCAGCAAGTTTTGGGAGTGTACATGAATGTTTTTAGGATAGAGTCAAAAGGGACCTAAGTTTTCGATCATAGCAGAATCTTCGTCAGAAGCAAAATGGCAAATAGGCAGAAAAAGCAACCACACACATGTAAAGCGACTTCACACAACAAGAACAGTCAGGAACAGGCAAGGGACAAGGAACAAAGAAAACAAAAGGAGAGGGTAGGATGTCATGGGCAAGGAGCCCAACAGGTAAAGGGAGGGGGATTAGAGCAGGAGGATGGACAGACAAAAGGCAGGGGAAGGTTAGTAATGGTCGTGAGGGCCAGGGGGCAACCATTGAAGGAAAAGGATGAATATGGAGGCAACATCAAACAAGATAAGGAACAACAGAGAGACAAAGAAAGGTAAAGAGTGAAATAGCAACAGCAAAGGGGGGGGGGGGTGAGCAAACAGCAAGCCCTAGAAAGGATCTGTACAAGTACCAAGAGGAGGCAACAAAATGAAAGTTAGAGTCAATCAACAAATGCAATTAACCATATCAAAGTATGGTAATATTAATACAGCAATAATGATGATATTGACAAAACAAATTAGAATAATCATTAAAGCACATAAAAAAAGGGGGGGGGGACACAAAGTCCATGGGAGAGAAAATGTATACTTGCAAAGCAAGTATCAATAGGCAAATTAAATACGTTTCAAAGAGCTGGTTCATATGAAATCACCTTTGATTTATGATTTTACAAACAAGAATTTTCATCGCTTACTTATTTCTTTTATTACTTTAGTAATGTCATGATATTTCATGATGGTATGTGTTCTGTCTTTACATGGCAAGATAGGGTTTTTTTTTCCATCCAGGGTCAAAAGAAGAAAGTGATAGAAAGATAACTGAAAGGATAGAATGGAACACCTACTCAGCAGGCAACACTAAAACAGCCCCCAGGGCCAGGCCATGTCGTCAGTGTCACTCTCGTCTTAGATCATTACAGGCCTACATTGTACATGTATAGGCTACTCGTTTCGTACTCGTCATCGCCAACGTCATGATGGTCGGTCACACGAAATAAATTGCATCATCATAAGAGCTCTTATATCAACACCACTAGATAGTGTAGATTCATTATCATTATCACTATCATTCCAGTCGATCTCATCCACCGCGAAACCCTCAAAATCCTCAAAATCATCGTGGTTAATACTCTCACAAAACACATCTGTAAACGATTCAGACATCGCAGACCTAGCTACACATCTTGCACACAAAAATGAAATGGAGGTGGAAAACTACGATGAATACACAAAAAATATCGACGATGGCATTTTACCGTAGCAGAAAATACACAGAGTATCTTGCACCGGAAAAAAAAAATGGATGTGGAAAACTACGATGAGGAAAACTAGGGTGAAAACCCGATGCGTGAAGACGAACGATGAAGACACTTTACGGTAAAAATACTTACACGGAAACAAACGAGTGGGTACGATATTCTCGCACACACGAAGATAATCGACACATCGTTCAATCGAAAAACTCAACAAACACTCGAACAAAAACTCACCCCAAATTGTGGCAAACACGGTAATCACTTAATAAAAATGAGAAAAAATACTCTCTAAAGTATGATTGTACTCTGAAAAGAAAGGGATACAATGATACGAAAGCAAAAGAGAGAAAATGAGAGAAATGGACGGGAAACCTAGAGAACTTCGACGAAAGAAGAGCTAGCAATTCGCGATTAGAGCTAACTTTCCTGTACAGTGTGTGTGTGTGATCGCGTGTAAAGGGTTGAAAGCGTTGAAAGCGCTGAAAGCGTTGAATGCGTCCACAGCTTCGGAAAAGCGTTCGGGGATTTCGTTGAATTCGTTGAATTCGTCCAAAATCCGTCCATGAAGTCTGGACGCAAAAAGCGTTGAAAACGTCCCCGACGAAATCAACAACGAAAAAAGCGTTGGGACGAAATTTGGACGCACTTTCGTCGGGCGTTTTCTATTGCGCGTACTGTATTTGTACATTTGGTTTGCAATACAGCATGCATACATGTACTGTACATACAGTGTATAAATCTGGGGTATGAGTTTTCTTCAATTGTCTACCTCTGTACAAAAACAAATATGTAAGATCGGAACCGCTGATACAAAGTGAAAATCTCTCACATGATCTGGCAGTGTATGTTTGTTTTTCTATTATTTTCTCTTTAACTGATCACAAAAATCATATTTAGATTAGTTGTTCTATCTCACATTCATAAGTGATTCTCTCTTCAGTTTGTTGCCTTGCCAAATCAAAGCAGGCTTCCCCTTGTTACTTTGATATAAGGGCTGTAATCAAATGGTACTGACTGGAAAATAAAAGCATTCCACTGGAATCATCAAAGAATAGTAAAACAAGAACCAAGAATGTATGCATTACAGGGTGTATACAATGTGATGTTGAAGTTGAATCTATGTGACTTGGAGATAGGGATTGACAAGGATCGATGTGGATTCAATTATACTTGCAATTATGTGAGTATTGGTATTCTTGAACACAGCATAAACAATGAACAAGGGTAATCTATTATTTAATACGTGAAGAAAAACACTAACATTAAAAACACTTATCAGTCACTTGTGCTAAAACTTCATCAAAATTTTCCACTTACCTGGATCTGATGCATTGGTCAGCACCACATTAAGGATCTCCTCGTTACTGGTTTCAAAATCAAGTGCTTGCTCCAGAGTGACATCCCCCGAAATTGGATCGATGGAGAACTTTGCATTCGCAGGCGTTCCCATGGCGTAGCGAACATCCATACCACCAGCTACTATGTTGTATACCACATCACCAACATCCTCAGCTTCTGAGATTGTGTGGGTTTCTTCCGGCAAAACGTCACGCTCGACACGATTTAATACCTTCCCTTGGTCGGGGGCGTACATGATGTCATCCCCGTATGGATGAAACTCTGCAGACAGGGGACGCACAATGATCGTAACCTTTGACGGCAGGGATGGCAATGGGGGATTTCCATGATCGCGAGCATGCACAGTGAATGAATAGTCCCCGGTAGTCACAGGAGATTTCACAGAGACAACTCCAGTGCTTTCATCTAAACTGAAGACATCACTTGAAGGCTCCATGGAATAGGACACTCTACCACTCTCTCCTTCATCCGCGTCCGTGGCATAAACTGTTACCACTCTCGTTCCACTCGGTGCTCCTGTGTAGGTACTGGACGCAAAGGTGTCCATTACGAAAGCGGGTGCATGGCTGTTTCTTCCCACCACTGCGATGGTCACATTTGCTCTGGCTACCACAGCGGTCGGGGTAGACGCTACAACCTGCAGGTTGATTTGCGGAGTGGCCGTAATGCTCAGGGGCACGGCGCAGTAAATCTCCACTGTACCGTTGGGTAGCGCCTTCAATCGGAAAGAGTCGCTGCCCTCTCCAGCCAGCTGGTATGATATGTGCTCTGCTGAGGGTAGGGCGAGACCCTCAAGGCCTTCCACAATTTGGTTTTCAATACCCTCTACAATATTCCCCCAATATGATCTGTGAGGAAGCTTGTCTGACTCTCCACTGACGCGGACACGTAGGACATCATCCCACGTGTGATTCCCCAGCGTGTGTCTCAACTTGAGAGCAATGTCAGTGTTTGCAAGGTGCTCCAGAGAGTCCCTGATCTTCAGGGCACCATCTTCAGCTAACTGAAATAGGTCTTTCAAGTGTGGCTCAGAGATTATCTCTGACACTTGTCCCTTTCTGATTACATCAGTCACTTTGTGTCCTGGCAAGGCATTGGAAGGCACAGTGAACTGAGGCAAGCCCAGGTGTAGGCCAAGTGCCTTTTGCGTCGTTGCCAAGAAACATATAATCACAAAAATAACCAACAGGTCAACTGACCTGAGTTTACAGTTTGCAGCCATTGCTTGATCAGTTGTCACTATTCACTCGTCCTCTGATCTTCAAAGTATCCACTGTATTTTCCTACCTTGTCAGTGTTTCACCCTTGAGAATATGCCTCTGACATCCACATATTAAATATGGCTGTTATTTACCTGGAAAGAAACAAAAAGATACAAGATTTGACTCTGCATGTCATCATATATACTGTGTCAATTATTCTCCTTGCAAATTTCCCAGAAGACTCAAAAAGTACTTTTCTCCATTTGATTGACCGAAATGGAGATCTATGAACTATAACAATCAAGCAGGAACAGGGTCAATCCATCTTTACCAACTTTTGAAAACCAATAAAATAATACAATGCTTCCCCCGTATTTCTTTTTTTTTTTCACTGTTCCCATGTTTGACTACATTTTGCATGCATCTTCCCTATCATGACTACTTCTGCTGTGCATTAAAGGGGAAGGCTAGTAACTGATCAGTGGGAATCAGTGGAAATGCTGGGAGATGATTGTTCCAATCCTTATGGGATTCATTCAAGAGTTCATTGTATATCTATTGTTGTGTGAAAATGATTTGCTTCAGAACGGTCTCATATTCAAGTAATGTGCAGATTAATGCTCCGTCACTGACCAGGGACGCTAACTTGGAAGCATTAAACTGCACATTACTTGAATATGAGACCATTCTGAAGCAAATCATTTTCACACGACAATAGACATACAATGAACTCTTGAATGAATCCCATAAGGATTGGAACAATCATCTCGCAGCATTTCCACTGATTCCCACTGATCAGTTACTAGCCTTCCCCTTTAAGGCCGTGTCACACCAGCCTAGCGTGCGACTTGCAAAGAACAATTTTGACTACCCCGAGGTCCCCGTAGATGATCCGCACATGACAGTACCTAGCATGTATCTCAAAAGTAGTCGCCCGGAGGTGCGCACGCATATTTTTTTACCCGCAACCGCGTTTAGGCCCTGTCACACCTTTTCCGGGCAGCGTGTTTTTTTTAGACGGCACAGATTGGGGAAACTAAAAATCTATCGGGGACCCTATCCCTAAACCTAACCCTAATCCTAATCCTAACCCTAACCATCAAACCCTAACCCTAACCCTAACCCTAACCCCAACCCTAACCCTAACCATAACCAAAAACCCTAACCCAACGTTTTTCCCATAGGTTTAACACGCGCCATGCCCCAATCTGTGCCGTCTTTAAAAAAAACGCTTCCGGGCAAGCTACTCGGGCTTGTTTATACGTGTATGGATTTTCTAGCATACCGGACATTCCTGAGGGCGGAAAAGGATTTGAGCGAGTCAGCGCATGTGTCTTACTTGCTGGACGCGTTATACTTGCGAGTATACTGTGTGACCTTTGTACCAGTCGCGTGGGGGTTGACAACTCAGTAAAGGAATTCCTCTGATGGAATGGCTGAAATCCCACAGAATTTCATTATCTTGGCTGCATACGGGACTGCGAAGTACCTGCGTGGGAATTGCCTGGGAAGTACTGCCGCTAAGGGTCTCCTACTGGCGTTCTGCGTGGACCTCTACGGGCATTCCCGCGAGTCACCCGGAAAAAGTTTTGGTCATGCTCAAAACTTGGCTGCGGTTAAATCGGACTTGCGTGAGCACCTCCGGGCAACTACGCGCTAGATACTGTCAGGTGCGGACCAACTGCGGAGAGCTCCGGAGAGTAAATTTGTTTCCCCCGCAAGTCAAGCCGCAGAAGTTCCCCCGTACGGTATGACAAGGCATGAATGAAAATTGAATGAAAATTGCAAACATTCTTGTTCGCCCGCTGAAAATCTTCTACGTGCTGGAAACTACCTCCTCGCCACAAGCCCGCGTAGTGGTGTGACACGGCCATTAGCTAATCCACAGAAACCCCACCTGTTCTCATACTTTGTCAGACCATGTCATTTTTACTTACACTTCAGTAACAGCATCCCCCCCCCACAAAAAAAATAAATTTATTAATAAATAAACAAACAACCCTGTTGCAGCAAATGACATTTCATGATAGGAAACAAGACTTTTTGTGTGTGTGTGTAAACCACAGCCTAAGTACATTAAATGAATAGTACCGTAGATACAGTTTGTAGATCTGTAGAGACTTTATTTGAGCTGGATTTCTAAAAACAAACAGTACAGAAACACAACATACGTGTAATATAAAACCAGAAACATTCGTGGCATGAAACTTTTAAGAATTGAGAGCTGACACCCTATTTCAGTCAGACACAAAACTTTGTCAAATAGCAAAAAAAAAAAAACTTTTCACATGCATTTTACTTTTGCAAACCTTGGCTGCTCACATTTGCCAAAGTTTAATGCGAGCAAGCATTTCTGATTTTTTAGTTTACAGTACACAAACAGTAAAATCTGTCCGTATAAAAGAGTTTAATAACAATTTTTTACTTTCATCTAGCGCTCCTCTGGAGACTCTTTTCTGTAAGAGGGGATTCCATGAAGCCAGACATAATAGTCTCTGCCGAATATACATTTTGTATTCCCGACCTAAACAATAAGTGATTAAATACAGACTGATCTTTCAGTCTACAGTACACTACAATATATTGTACACAGACATCTCACATTGCAGGCGTTAGCATTTTATACCAGTCCTCATGACAAGCAATTTTCTGTCATTTTGTCTGTATATTTTAAATATTTTGTTAAGTCACAAGTGAAGGAATTTTTGTACAATAAACTACAGTGTAGCTCTATATAATGACAGTAACTTTGAATTTTTACTTTGTTGTAAGAAAAAGAAAATCACTATAACAATGTTTGCTTGCATTCTCTGTATTGAAGGAGTGTATTTACCACTATTAGTGCCGTGTTTCACCTCACTGACATTGTATAGTATTTGTTAGTAGACAGAGTTCTACGCAATATCATACATGTCATCTCTGTGAGTCAAGGACAAGGAGCTTGCATCATCAGTCACATTGGTCATCAGTCACATTGTGCTACACTACAGTACAGTACTACAGTAGGTCAGTAGTACCTAGGTGTTCTACACTTTACAGACTTTCATTCCTCTGCACTTCATAGTAATGACTGTTAAATGGCGGTAATGGCCAATGTGGATAGTCTAGTAACCTGATTGGAATTTGGATCATTAGAAATGTAGGGAAGGGCTCTCAATCTTGAGTGTGAATTACTATTTCTAAGGTCATGATGATTGATATTCTTGAATTTGAAGCCACTCGCACTGCAGCAGAGAGTGGCAGAGCAGAGTTGTGACTTGTCTGTGACTGTGTGAGTTGATGCAGACTCCACCATTGGCATCAAGGAAGCGCGAGTTCAAGGATTTTACAACCCTATCTGAGTAGAAATGACCAGTAATAATCTGGCCAGTATCTTGCTACAAATGTTAATGATATTTGCCATTTTCTCAGTCTAATACAGCAAGCATAGACCAGGGATATGTATGCTAAGCTTAGCGTATCTACAGCTATGTGCTCCACTCCATCTCCACTTGACTTGTGACAGTGTGCGGTGTAGCGAGTGCAGTGCGAGCGAGAGCCCGTTGCACTAGGCCCGCTTGCAATGCGACGTCCGCTGAAAGATAACGGGCAAACCGGCAGTGCCAAGCTGATGAGTCGAACATCCACTCGACAAAAGTTGTCAAAGCATTCATGCTACTGTCGTCAAAACGCATGATTATGAAATGAAAACCCTAAGTCGTAGTTTTTAGGAGTTAAATACTTACAAGTGGAACTAACTTTGGTGAAATCAGGCCCCCAATTTGATGTCACTTTTGTCTCCTCTATGTTAGTCCTCTTCCCTCTCGCACTATTGACAGATTGTATATTTCGTGCGCGTGTGCGTAAGTTTCGGTATCGTTATATCGTGCACGAAATAGTACCTTACGTATTCGTAGCGCACGAGAGACGCACAGAGTGTGCGTCACTCAAATTCCAAAGAAACAGCTCACAACGGCTTTTACGATGTTCCCATCCACCCCACACTGTGAACTTCAGTGATCCCATCCCACACTACAGATTGGCTCACAAAGTTTTGCTCGCATTCCGAAGTTAACCTCTTCAAAGTGTACATGCTATACATTGTACACATTTTACTTTCATTTATCGATTTTTTAAACCAAAAGTAGGATAGCCAATAGGATATTTTAATCAACCGCACAAGAGAAACGGTTTACTAGATGCTAGGTTGAGTTTTGTTTTCATAGCTACTCTAGCTAGGGACTCTCGCTCCAGTACCGGTACATAATTTCGCAACAAACCAATGACACCATACAATGGTAAATAAAAGGGCGGGGCAATGTGTGCCATATAAGGATATTGCTGGTAATACACTTGTATCATCATTCGTGGGGAAGTTCGACCGGAAGTACATTTTAGGCCTATGTCTGCACCTGAGGAACGGAGAATTTTTTTCTTTTCTTTTTTCTTCCCTTTTCTTCTTCTATGTCTACTATTTCTTCTTTACACCAGCGTATCTTATTTATAGTAACTTTCGAGTCAAGTCACGATGATAGTGTAGGCGTAGACAGTGCAAGCAAATACTAAGATACTGTAAGAGATATCCATAATCCAGTAATCACACATAACCAACCATCAGCAATTCGCGCAGTAAATAGCCTATTTATTTTTGACAAACATAATTATGTGTACTATGATTTTCTTTTTATATATATTACGAGACATACGATGAAAATAATACATTTTCGTTATTTTTTCATTATTATGAATAATGAATGTAAGAGGAATAATAATAATAATAATAATAATAATAATAATAATGTACATTTATATAGCGCTTATTACAGTAGTTTCTAAGCGCTTAACATTTAAATCTTAAATTAATACATGTATAAGGATTATGAAAAGCATAATAAATTATATAACATTACGTTACATAATATTACATTAAATTTCGTTATATTACATTACATTGCATGACATTATAATAAGTAATTGAACGAAATAGATTGGATAACATGGAA
Source organism: Diadema antillarum (assembly GCF_040938485.1). Taxonomy (NCBI): domain Eukaryota; kingdom Metazoa; phylum Echinodermata; class Echinoidea; order Diadematoida; family Diadematidae; genus Diadema; species Diadema antillarum. The sequence goes on along the minus strand of NW_027271264.1, from coordinate 1,121,907 downwards.
TCAGTGAATCAAACTACAGTCCATTGAATAGATATGTTTTGAGTCTGATTTTGAAGGTGTCAACAGAAAGAGGAGAGTCACGGATTATCACTGGGAGATCGTTCCAAAGCTTGGGGGCACACCCAGAGAAAGCACGGTCACCGTAGCGAATGGTATGCCCGATGTCGTAAATGTCTATCCACTATCGTGCCCGAGTTGGAAGTAATAGCTAGGAGCCCTCTTTAAGGGAGACCTAAATAGTCATCCAAATTCTATTTTTCAAATCTGCTTCCATGTTGATAGCTTTGTTTCATTTCCATCGTCAGCCTCCTTCGTGTAACACTCAAATAAACTCTGAGTGCGTTGTTGTTTGTGTGTTTCATATAGCATGGCTCGACACTAACTTTTTTGTTTGGTGGCCCGATGGGGCCACCAAAATCCTGAATTTCACATTTTTGGTGGCCCGAGAGAAAAATTTGGTGGCCCGAAAAAACACAATAAAAAACATTAAAAGTCCTTTTTTTTTTAATGAGTCAAATATTTAAGTTTTATGATAGTAAGAATTAGAAGTTGGACATATCAGGGAGGTGAGTCCTCTCACCTCCCTGGACATATCTACTCAACAAACTTGCAACACTCACTCTCATGCACTCATTCAGTCCTTTTCATCCATCCTTTAAACAAATTTAACTGCTAATTTCCGGCTCAAAAAGTTACGAATTTATTGACATACTTTTCAAAAAATTTTGGTGGCCCGAGGCGGGCCACCAAATTTGCCCTTTTTTGAAATTTGGTGGCCCGACTTTCATTTTTGGTGGCCCCGGGCCACCGGGCCACCGTTAGTGTTGAGCCCTGCATTGTCATGAAAATATTTCTCTTTTGTTCTTTTCCCAAGACTTTTAACCAACAATTCTTAATGTGATTTGAACATGTCGATATACAACTAATACTAATTACTTCGGATCATCATTTCTACATTTCCACCCGCATACTACATTCATGACAGAGGTTCTGTTGAAAATCTCATATTTTTTTTTAAATTCAGTTTTTCACTTTCTGACGTATACCAAAGGAGCAGGAAACAATATAATGCTAAAGTGAGTACTATAACTGTTTGAAAAAATATATAAAACATATATTATAATGGTTGCGTGAATATATCATCCCCTTGCCCTCTGTCTGTCTGTCAGTCTATATCTGTGTGTGTATGTGTGTGTGTGTCTCTCTCTCTATCCCTTTGTGTTTATTTCATATGTATAACTCTCCAGCTACAAGAAAGATAAACCTCGTGTTTGTTTATAACTATGTGTGTACGTGATTTATTTTTCTTTCTTTTTTTTATAGGCAATCTGCCTTAACAGTTTTATTAGCTCAGAGAAATAGTCATTGTTCACGAGGAGACTACAAATTACAGACCCTGCTTTTCAGCAGTCCCCTCCACTTCAAAAAAAAAAAAATCAATTTGGTATAATCAGAAACGTCAATGCATTCATTGTCAGTTCGCAGTGTCTTCCTTAATTGTAATGGTTTTGTGTATACAATAACTAAAATGTGTACATAAACGTTTTGTAATGCTGGAATTGGAATCAATGAAATATGCCTATTTCTGTGCCCGGCGGGGAGAGTGCAGCAGTATATATAGTGTTGCCGTGAACGGTACACATGGTGTACCATATACACTTTCAGAAGTGAAAGATTGCAATGAGACAAAATGTTATGTCATAACAATAAATAAACCGCTGAAGAAAGAAAAAATTGCAGAAGTTTCAGAGCAAACATTCGTGTGCTCTATGATGCAATCTCTTGTTTGTGCCTATCATTTCCAAGTACAATGAGAGTTTGGAAGAAAACTATTAGATATCACAGTGTTTTGTTTTGTTGTTGTTGTTGTTTTTTTGATCGGGATTTCTCGGTGGGGAAAACCCAAGGTTATTATCCAAGGCCTGCATTCTGATCGTGTACTTTATTTACTAATGATGTCTTTGTAGGCCCTACCTCTACAATTTGAATATGATGTTTGCTTGCTTGTTTATTTATTCTCCATTTCACATTAAAAATGTATACAGAACAATATACAAGGGCCTAAATCATCAGTGTACATGAATTGAAAAAAATTACCAAATGGATGGATTGCCCATTTCAGATTCATTGTTCCATACGTTCTTTCATGGGGTCCATGAAAAGATATCTGCCACATTTTAACATCAAAACTTACTTAATTGACAAACAAACAAACAAACACAACACGTGCATTAGCAAATATTAGAGTTTCCGACCTTTCATCAATACCAGTTAATGTGCACTGATCCTTGACTCCTCCCCCCCCCCCCCCCCCAGCACACACGCAGCCTATAAAAATATTCCGCGGCTCCTCCTGTATAGTCTTCTTTGATATCCAACAATGTTTGTAAAAACATATTAGTTTGAACAGACTGCCCGATTCTGTAGTTCCTCAAAGTTTGCTGATGTGTTTTCTAATACTGCTGCATTATAACTCAATACACATTACTCAATAGTGTTTTGGGGCCGGTAAATTCCCCTTTCATACAATTAATTCTGCTAATCTACGTGGAACAAATTTCGAAAAGACAAAGCAATGTCTGGCAAGAGCAAGACGCAAATAGTCAATTGAGTGTGACTCACGCAGAAGCATCTATTATTTTTCTTTTGTGACTTTTCCTTTTGATCTTCGTTTATATAATACTCACTAGGATATGTCATTTCATGAGAAGCATTCATGCATATTCTCTGATGCTCAATAAGCCATTTCGGAGTTTCACTTCGAGCAGGAGCAGATGAAGGTCATTTGTACCAAATAACAGGATATGTTAAAATTAATCGGAGATAAGCATTTTGGCCTACTATGCAATGATTGTTCAAGTCATCCTATAATAAACAAAGTGATAAATGTTGCTCGGCAGTATACATTGACCTGACAGCGTATTTGGAAATAGGCCCTATCAACGGAAAAAGACATGAATTAAAAAAAAAAAAGGAATGGATGCTTTTCAAAATGTTAATTGATGGACCATTCTCAGTTCGTCCTTTTATATAATAGTTGAGCATGACTAAAGAATTCCGTAAATTGTCATATCGGGCGAGCTTGTGCATTGGTTTGTCGCTTTGAAAATGAGTGAGGTGCCTAACCAACTGAGAAGAAAAAAAGAAGAAAGGTTATTTGTACCATGTGCACATGTAACGAGCTACAGATTGTAGCTCCGAACTGGCTTATTGCAATCTTCACAAGTAATAATAATAAAAAAAACAATAAATAGGAGAAAGGTACAATATCCTTTTGGCGTCATTGTCTGTATACTGACCGTTTGTGCTATTTAAGATTCTTGAAAAAGCCGTACGAAGGAGATTTATGTAGGAGAATAATGCATTTTTTTTTTTTTTTTGGGGGGGGGGGTAATTATTATGACTATACTTCCCCATCTATTGTTATGCTCACTTCGAACATCCAACATGTACGCCACAACCAAAAAAAAAAAAAAAAAAAAAAAGTACTGTAGAATATATGTCTAAAAATATCCTATACAGAAAAATAAATTCTTTAACTTTAATAACGGTAGTTTTGTGTGTTACGTAATCCATATCACTAAGCAATTTTGGTAAGAGCAGGTGACAACGTTTTCCCCATTTCGCTTGATTCTCTCTTACCATGAGTCTCACGGCTTTACGGTACTCAGGAGCCAGACAGTGCCGTCAGTAGTCGTGTTAGAGCGCCATCAACAATAATATGATGGAAAATGAATGGACTTCGACAAAATGCTTTACAAAACTGTACCTTGCAGCTTTGGTGTAATTTGCATTTGTGTACGTATTCACCCCCCCCCCCCCCCCGCCCCCCTCTCTCTCTCTCTGGTGGTGCCTGATGTTCGGGGGGGGGGGGGGGGGGGTGGTGATGAGAAATCTTTAGTTGTGTCCACTATGTGGTGTGTTGAAGGGAAGGAGTTGAGTGTGGTATATCTCCGAGGTGGGCTTTGTGCATTATTGGTGTGTGTATGTGTGTGTGTGGGGTGGGGGGTGGAGGGGGGGGGGGGGGGGGGGAGTGGGGTCTACCTTAATTACCTCCGCCAAGGGAGGAGGTTATGTTTTAGTTACCATTGGTTTGTTTGTTAGTTACTTAAGTTTGTTTGTTTGTCCGTGTGCAAAGTCACTCAAAAAGTTGTGCACAAATTTGAATGAAATTTGCAGGAAAGGTTGAGAATGACACAAGGAACAGATGATTAAATTTTAGTATTGATCCGGAAATTTCTATGGATTTTACGAAGGATTTTTGATATTTTGGCAGGAAGGGTCAATGAACTTGGGAGTTAAAGCTGCGCATCTTTGAGGTTTTCATACGCGCACTAAAGTGCATGCTCTAGTTTCTGCTAGGTTGAGGCGCGCCACGCAGCTGAGGGTTTATGATGTAACAAAGGCTTCTATATTGGGAAATCGGGCGATTTTTCAGCATGTATACCTATGGGTGGATATCGCTGATCTCTAGGAAAGAGCTCTAAGAGCTTTTGTCCAGGGGTGGAGAGAAAAATCTCCTCGGTGGAAAGTAGCTGCTTGGCGGAGGTCTGCGCTCTCAGGGTGCTTTTCTAGTTTTTTGTGCTTTACGTAGGCCCTAGTTTTGTTAATTAGACATTGGCAATACTGTGGGATGGTTCAGTCAGCAAGGTCTGCCTGTGAAATAATGTGTTACGTAGTGAAGCCGACAGGACAAAAACTCAAGTTTGCTGGAAAACTAATTCTAAATGCTTTGTCGGTGGCAACTACATGGAAGGTTTCATTATAACAAATACTCATTTTGATGTTATGTATGGTTTCATTCAACTTTTGTTACAGTCAATAGGCCTACTCTGTATTCATAGTGTGGTCAATGATCAAAGCCATCTAAAAATGCACACACACACTTCTTTGGTCTTTCAACCATGGATCAAAGTGCACATACAGGAAATGTGTTATACTGTAGTACCATCCAAGGACCTAAATACTGTACCTGCACATTTCTGACACTAATGCTGTGAACCTTGACTCCTATGCATTGTAACAAATGTGCAGCCTCCTGGAAAAATCAAATACATCCAATACTTCAAGGACATCTGTCACACACACACACACACACACACACACACACATGCACACACACACACACACACAAACAAATGTCCACACACATTTACCTTTTAAATTTGATTTCTTTCAATGAAAAACCAGAAATTCAATGTTGGTGTGCATCTTAATTTCACGAATTTTGCAAGGACCAAGATTTGCAAAATCAAAATGCACGCCAAAGTTCTTGTCTACACTATTTGCATTGAATGCCATTGGCAATTTATGAAAATTTCATGCAGCGAAAAAGGTCGTCGGCTCTAATTTGTGAATATTTCATGCTGCGAAATATCTTGCTTTGCAGCATATCGATCTTTGACAGCAAATACACTAATGATAACAAGGGAGAAATGCATGTACTTCTGATGGAATCATTTTTATCTTTTATTGTTTCTGCCACAAATCACAGCCATACTAAGTACTTTGTGTATTGATGCCACAGTAGGTACCTAATTCTTACATAACCCGCAGAGAAGATCCCTCGCTGTTCTGTAATGGCTCGGACTGAGAAAACAAATCCATTGAGAAGCCTGGTCAATAAGTTAGCATGAAATCAACCGAGATCAAAAGTTGAATCTTAATACAGCTGTAATGTTGCAACTCTGTTGTACCAGTATCACTGTACAAATATAATTGAGAACAGGGTTTAGTTGGGGGTCCATCGGTAAAACTTTTCAGTATCATTTCATGCCTCTTCCTAGCCTTGGGTCTGAGGAGAAAACCATCCAAAATATCTCAGCAAACAGGCAAGAGAAATGACCACTGATTTCCTACAAATTTGGGCTCATATGGCTGTGGAGATACTGGCTTGAATGGCATCTTCGGGATTTATAACAACTTCACATCAGGGGGTTATGGTGCTATACCACTGGGCAGCAACATTCATAACCATCCAAACTTGCTTTCTTACACTTGCAATGAACAGTGGTCTGCTCAGCATCAATATTTACAATTACAGGAGTAGAAGGACCTACCTCCATACTGTTTTTAACAAATTTCATCCAAACAGTATCATAGTCTTTTTCCTGATAATACATGTTGTAATAGCAACTACAATACTACCCTTGATAACCTGCATCTGTACACATGTTCATTTAAATATGGATCTATTTGTCAGCTTTCTCCTCCGTCTGTCCAGCTTCAACTTGCTCTGGGGCAGGCTCTCTGTGATGGGGGAAGGACTCCCATGGACTGGACAGGTCAAACTTTCGGAATTCCTGGGTCATCTCCAGCGGCTCAGCCACAACCCTCTTCAGTTCGTCGTCATAGCGAACCTTTGAATGGGATATTGGCAGAAAGTTGTTTGCACAGTAAGATGAAATGCGGACAAAAATTACCAACAACTGGAAAATCATGAAATGGTTCACTGAGATTGAAAGAACTTACTTCCACTGTAATGTGTGCGGTAAGCAAGGTCTAAGGAAAATAATACCACTTCGTGGGGCACAGGAACATATGCATGTCTTCACTTCCAAAGTAATTACCAGGGGTCGTCAACAATCATCAGCTTTTCATCCAAAAGAAATTCCTTTAAACAAGTGAAATTTGACAAACTGGCAAAAGTTGCCTGCAAAAGAGCATTATTACATTATCTTTCTCCAGTCGTGTCAATGCTACATCGATGAAAATGTGGCCAATGTTAAATAAAATCAGTTTAGAGGTGAAAATCTTTTATTTGTAACTTTTTGTCTGCTAAGATATGCATGAGGCAATGTTACACTCTAAATGATATGACACAGATCATTCTAGGAATTAGCATGATTATTTGGTGGGTCTTTCATTGCCCTTTAATTCCTGTGAAACTTCTTGCACACTTGCTATGAGAGTGCATGGCTACTGTGTTGCTGCTATGTATTTGTGAATACGGGCAGGCTAGCTGTATCAACACACACACACACAAATCTGTAATCTGTATAAATAGATTGTGATATTTTGTGTGATTTACATGATGTCACACCGCAAACTGGCACAATAATCCCTTGCCCTCTAGAAACCATCAATCAGTATTTTGGGCAGTGTGACGCCACCTTACGCCACATGCCACTCACCTCCACAAAGCCACTGAGGGGAAAGTCTTTCCTGAGCGGATGACCCTCGAAGCCATAGTCTGTCAGGATTCTCCTCAGATCAGGGTGGTTTGAGAAGAATATGCCAAACATGTCCCAGATCTGGTTGAAGAGGGAGAACATCAATGATACTAATAGAATATTGTACACACACTCACACAGATTTTTTTTTTTCAATATACAACTTTACTCAAATGTGTGTTATCATTAGTTTCTTCTTTTTTTTTCATTCTCCAAGACCAAAACATAGATGAAAATTAATAAATGCTTATACATTCAAGACAGGGTTATACTGTATAAGCTGTTATTTTCGCGTACAGATATTTTTATGAATAAGGAGATCACGGACAATTTTGCGAGATTTTGTTTTCGCGATTTGACACTGAAGCTCATCGTAAGTGCACTATTAGCCTAGCATATAGCAACATTTTGGCATGATAAATTCGCAGTCTAACAGTAATTCACGATATTTTCGAAAATTAGACCCTCACGAAAATAACAGCTTATACAGTTACTTAAATCTTTTGGTGTAAAAAAGAGCAAGAACTCATCTTCTGTGGTGTCCACTGGTTTGTCATGTAAATGTAAGATAAGTCAATCAAGTTCAAATTGACACAACTTTGAAAACAACTCCTTGCTTCCTTTCCTGATCTATTTCTTTAATTGCACAGACACATTCTGGGAATAAAGACCTTTAAATCACAAATTCAAATCAAACATAGTGCACAGGGTCTCTGAATCAACACAGGCTACTGTGATGCAAGTTAGCACTTATGCATGTATTAATGGGTACAGGGAATGGTCTGCCTAGGTATATGGACGTTTTACTCCAATCATTATGAATCAGCATGTTACCAATACTGTTGACCCCACCTCTCTCTCCAACCAATCAGCAGCCTTGAACACAGAGTACAGAGAATCCACGGCAGTCAGTTCATCTGTGTAGGTCTTGACACGAATGCGCTCATTGTACTGCAGTGACAGGAGGTTGTACACAAGCTGCACAAACAAAAAGACAGAAGTCAACTCCGACAGTGAAAACATTGACACCACAGACTTCAAGACTGATATATATTAATCATCGATGACACAATTTTCCCTCACATGAACCTAATGTATACTATTGCAATCATGTCTTGGACATCCATAAAATACATTTATTCATAAATCAGTGCTGCATTAGCATGATATCAAAAAGATCTGTTCAGCAGCATGAACACAATACGTGGACAACAACAACAAATACGAGCATGTCAGCAGCGATACTACAAGATCATGGAGATTGATATTTGAAATGCTACGAAATTCATGATCATTTTACATCTACTTCCTTTTATGACTATTTTATTAAAAATATTTGATGAAAAAAAAAGTTTTCAGTTTCTTAAGAATAAAAGAGAGGTGAATAACACTTCATGAGCTTAAATATCCAACCCTTGCGAGCAAGAATACCTCAAATCTGTGGGAGCGTGTGGGCATATCCACAGCAGTGATGTCCGCCAGCGATTTGAACTGGGCATTGTGGTGGTCCTTGAGGAAGGTCATGACCGGGATGATGCCTTCGGGATGGATCATCACCTCCAGCTCATTGTGGTAGGCCACCTGGACCTCCTGCACGTACTTGGGCAGGCAGTCGGCTACGTACTGGCCAAACTCTTCCAGTCTTCCCTTCTGAAGCTCATTGCTGGGTCGTACGGTGGCTGTCGAAACAGGGTGAACCCAAACACAAATTATGAGAGATAATTATTATAATAGGGGTACTGTATGTGCCATACATTTAGCCAGTGAATTTTTTTGGGTGAATCCGGACCCCCCGACAATTTTGCATGTGCTAAAATTTGTGATCATGGAGTGCGAGAATAAATGGAGACATGTACATGTGCACATCACATTCATATCTACATCAGAGCTAATCATTTCACGTTGTTAAATCCATGAATAGCACCCGACTCACATAATTAGAGAAAATCAAAACCTCGTGAAATATACAGTATATACAGCATCTATAGTGCCCCTTACCACCCAGTCTGAGTGCTCAAAGGGCACAAAACGAGATGCATACATGAAATCTTACATGGATGATTAAGTATCTTTTTCTGTTTAAAATTTTGCAAGGTAAAAAAAAAAAAAAAAAGAAACAAATTAAAATAAAAACACACAAATGTTCATGGATATTTCCTCTCAATTCATCTCATATGAAGAAAAATACAAAAAGACACATGTATATCTGATGGAAAAAGTTAATATCGGTAACATATCACCATACATAGGGAAGCCACCAATATGTTAATGTTCACAGACTGTACCCAACTCAATGTATAGATTCTAATAATTTCCCAATTATAAATAAAGAGAGGATATCAACTCACGTTTATTTGTGCCTGAACATAATGCCCGCGCACTGTTTAACAGTCTACCTGTAAGGAGACAAAGGTGACAAAAAGATCACAATGACACACGGTAAAGATCACATCTCAATATTGACAGGAGTTGCAACTCCTGACATTGGGAGGTCTCTCATTACTAATTAATAGAACTTCTATTAGAAGAATTCAACACTCATTATCTCAGTAGTAGTACTGACCCATGTATTTACTTCATTACACTTCAACATGATATGAATATACTTAACATCACAAGCAAATCATTGAGAGCTAAAAACAAAGAATTTCACAAGTGGTCTACAGTGGATGTTTTAATGCATGTAGTTACAGTCCATCCACAGTATGAAGCCCACTTATCATGTCAATGTTTTGACCGAAAGATCGGTCTGTATCTGGTCATCAGGGATATGTTCCGCAGAGACTGCGTCTGGCTTCATGGATCCCCTCATATACATATATGGAGGAGAGTGATAACATCAATAAAAATAAAAGACTCCTCTTTCTGTCTAGTCAATGTTGTACTTCTAGCATAAAATTAGATGTGGCTCTAAATGTTAAATTCAAATGTAACACTTTCCGGCTTTCTTTTTATAACCCTGGGAAAAGTAAAAAATAAGAATTTTAGGACTGGATTATCAAATAGCACTGTGTGTTAGTGGCTTCCTTTGATAAAAAAAATTCTGCACCATGGTTGGAGTTTAGACCTCCCACGCCAAAATTCAACCACATGCAATAATAATATACAAGGTAGCAATAGCATAGCATATGTCTCAACATGTAGCCTGCAGTCAAATTTTGGACAGCGTTATGGTTGAATTACCAGCGGCTTGCTTTAGACTTAGGCCTACTCGTCTAGATGGCAGACTCATCACTGATATGGAAACATCCCAAACAAAGGATAAGGAGAAGCATGGCAGTCTGTCCGTTGGCGTTGCGTTGCTACAGTTCATCATCAACTCAGCTTTTTAAATTATGATTTGTAAGCCTAAAGGCCACCGCACACTACACGATCAGACTGGTCTTAGAGTCTTAAGCCAAGCTGGGTCTTTAGACCAGTCGTACGACCGGACACCGCACACTATACGACCCGACTGTAAAGCGCGCGCAGTGCGCACTGCGTGCGCTTGCATTTTACTGCATTGTGAATGGCTGGAAGCTCCCGACTGGTCGTAGAAATTCAACATGTCAAATCTCTACGACTGGCGCTAAGACCCAGTCGTACGACTGGAAACTGGCAAGACTGTGACGTCACACTTCTACTCTTAAGGTCTTAAGACCGGTGAATCGGGGCAAAATCGTGTAGTGTGCGGCAGGCTTTAAAGGTTCTAATCATAACATGAGTAGACTCTAGACTAACTGCGACAGCCGCCACACGCAGTGTGGCGGCTGCGCCGTGCTCCCATTTCAGATCTTCATGTTGAACAAACGGGTGCCTTTGCGGCGCTATATTTCCTTAAATTTTCAACAGAAACTACTAGGAATACTTACATGGGTCGATGAAACCTAAATGACTATCATCGGCGACTGTTTGAGGCATTTCATTGCTTGTGATGCACAAAATGATGTCTTATAAGCAGCTCACCGATGTTCACAGAATTCACAATCACTCGCACAAGCACACAGAATAGGGGAGCTCTCACATTAGCGAAACTGGGGGGAAGCCGCCAGGACCGCGCCTGGCGGCGCGGTCTCCGGGGCTAACTCTAGACCAGAACTATGTTAAAGATCTAGTCAGAGGCTCGTTTCATGAAAGTCTTATGAATAACTTTTCGCTCAGTCATAAGCAAGAGAAGACACACCTATCACTCTAGAGTCTAACTGCAGAGATTGCTGGCTTAGTTTAAGACCTGCAGTTAGGCAGGCAGTTAAATATTCTCATACAGATCTCCATACAGCATTATGAATAAGTCGGACTGCACAAAAAGTCACCGATACATGCATATGGAAGTTACACAACACTCAACAGAACAGTCGTCTCCAACAACTGAATGAAAACATATAGAACGCTACATTTCACAAGATATACAATTGGAAACATTACTGCGACATAAGCAACATAATGTCACCGAAAAATACATACCATGGGCTACATTTAGGTTTCTAAGCGACGAAGCGCATCTCGAAAAAAGGGATGCCATTCTCCTTCGACGCCGACAGCAGCGAGTGTAATACGGCACTGGAGTGTATCAGTGCCGTATATTAAGAGAGTCTGGCCAACTCATAAATTGGACGCCATGTCGTTACCCAGCGTACAGTGCGCTTAAGGTTTTAGCGTGTGCGCTTGGGGGTTAGCGTTACGCGCAGGCGTCCCAAAGGCGCAAGGCACTGTGTTGCTTGAGAGACACAGAGAGAGAGAAAGGGTGTAGGTTGGGGGAGGGACATTCTTTCATTCCATCCATGTTGAACAAAGCCAACAATCGTCAATCATTTTTACACATTCAAATAGACCATTGTAGACACAAGCACCCAGGTATAGGGAAGCTGTCTAAAGGACATAATTCTTGAATATAAATATGATATATATTTTTTTTTGCTGTAAAAATAAAAGAAGAATTCACAGTATGCCGTGTCATACACTTTCACTAGACTGTTTGCTATATTGTATTTAGCAAGCTGTCGAGGGAACAAGAATATTGTACAACAAAATGATAAATAAATTTACAATAATCTAGCAGTGCACAGGCAATAGACGAATTCCACAGTTATTACTGTTTTGCACGTAAATAACCATCAATTACCATCCTATTTAGTACCATATAGTTATGTATGAAACAGACATGAAGGCCTACTAATATGTAATCCAAAAGGAATACGCCTATAGATGTACAATGTACAACATGAAACGTCATCGGCAAGTGCGTATTAAGGTATGTAAAATGATCTCAAATTGTTTAGAAATAGTTTTTTAAAAGACCTGTAATTGAACGAAAGCACAAATAACTGGATAATTATGATGATGAGGGATATCCTCAGTGACATCCGTACCAAATATAAACTATACGATCAGGACCATTTAATATATAGATATGAAATAAGTTAAAAAACAAATAAAATTGTCCAAATGGCTACCGGCATATACCTCAGCCATAGCAGGTGTACAGTATGTCCCCCCCCCAAAAAAAAAAAAAAAAAAACAATCAGATTTTCGCATTGATAACACCCAATAGGATTAAACTGTTTAAATGCTACTTCAGAGTCTTAAAATACAATATCTTAGCTCTCAATTTGGTAAAGCGGTCACAGAGAAAAGCGGATTGTTGTAAAGCATGTCATGGGTCTGATTCTTCCAAGTTAAGCACTTCGACGATGCTCTTGTGTGAGATTACAATAGACAGAACTTGGAGGGAAGAGATTTCTGACATCCTCTACAAAACCCCTAATTTCTCTTTGACCACTGAAGCAAATCGAATGGGTTTTTCTGTAAATAATGTGGGCAATGAGTTATAGTTTCATACCCTGAATTTGTATTCAGATTGATTGACTATTTTTGAAGATATCAATGCGGAGAGTCCCGTTGTAATTTTTTTGGGGGGTACATACGGTAGAGTACGTCTTGACAATGTTACACGTCAGTTTCATATAATTGACAGAAAAAATGGCATGTTTGTCATAAGATATAATACGTCGAGTGTTTACTTTCCTTGATCTAGGTGTGAATGGATGACTTTTATTGTTTAAGAGAGCAAGTATTAAGGAATTTGAGCATTTTTTACTCGTCAGTTGACCTATCTATACTTCATGGCAATACCCTGAGTGGTTATTTTAAAAACATGTGGAAAATCTTGTCATTTTACTATTTTCACTTGACCTTTGACCATCATGGCCAAAATCTTTCCCTATATATACGCGTAACTGTGTAGTAATGATGGCATGCAAATACCGTGTTTGGTTTTAAGTTTTTGCATTGGGTAATCTCCAAGGTACGGAGGAACTGGGTAATGATATTTTAACAATAGATACTAGAATTTTAACATTTTACCTGACATTGATCCTTGACCTTTGACCCCTTCCATGACCCCACCCCTACCCCCTCCCAATAAATAGAAATAAATAAATCACAAGAGAATCATAGTCGCCGCAGTAAGTTTTGTCTGGAAATACATGTACTCACCTTCAAAAATTGCATGTAAATATGTGGGAAATAGTAATATTGTTTTAAGAATTTAACCATTATGTACATGATTTTGACCTTTCACTTTGAGCGTGTTTACACAAAAGTTTATAAGCTAAAGACAAATCTTCGTCCACTCACACATGCATCTTATGTCAAACAGTTTCATTACAAACGGTGTCCAAAAAAATGATTACGGAATGAAGGACAGACAGAAGGACGGACGGACGACCAAAACAAATGCCTCAGGCTACACTTCGTACGTTATGGCGGTGGCATACAAGTGTAAATCAAAGCTTGGATAGTCTGAAAGACACCGTGAGGAATCCAAAGAAAACATATCATACAGTTTTCCCGTCGCACACTGATTTCCCACTTTTTTTTTTCCTTCGTTTTGGATCTGTCGGAAAGCGGTGCATCATTACACATGAGTCAGGTGGTTCAAGCAACGCCATGCTGGGCAGGAATTTAGGCATGACAAATCTTCAGTTTTTCCGCAGAAACATATCAAAATAACTTTAAAATGATATATTATATACCTTCTACTTCAATAAAGTAGACAACGGCAATGACAATTCATTATCCCCACTGCACCGTGACTGATATTGGGGATTTCCCAAAGGCAAACAAAATTAGCGCGTAGCTGCGCGTAATGAACAATGGGCACTGCGTATGAGCTTTGCTCGCGCCCGCGTGATTGACTTTGGTAACGACATGGCGCCTGTAGATCACGGGACCAGCTTTTGACCAATCACAGGCTTCAAAACACATAAGCCAAAAACCGAGTTGGCCAGACTCTCTTAATATACGGCACTGGAGTGTATCAGTAAAGTCCGCCCTCTATGTCAAGAAGCAGCATTGGAACCATTGATTGGAACTACGACATTTTATGTAGTTTTCAAGAAATCAAAGCCTCTTTCTTTCTTTCTTTCTCTCCTTCTTTCTTTCTTTCCCTCTTTCTTTCTTTCTTTCTTTCTTTCTTTCTTTCTTTCTTTCTTACTTTTTTCTAATCGATATTACATCTAACTTATTCATTTCTTTTATGAATATGATAAAAGTAGTCATAGATGAACACCCATGGAAAAATTCCCTTCAACACAAAAATGTCCATGAAACACGTACGTACTGGCCTTTCTACGTTACAGGCTACACCAGGGCAAGGGGCAGCCCACCAAGGATTATTTCATTTTATTTCATTGTCAGATTCTCATCAAAATGCAAAAGAAAAACAGAGGAAAAAACATAGCAACATACGGAATATGTACAAACATTAAACTAAGATACTAAACATAGAGAGAAAAGCAGAAAATTCTAAAAGAGGTTATAGAGGAGCTAGGAAAGGAATTTCTGCGATCGACTGAAAGTTTTTTTTTTTTGTATTTTGTATTCATACATCTTAGAAATAAAATGCACTTATAGAGAAACAGGAAACATGACGGAAAAATTGAACATACTGAAAGGAATGAAAAAAAAAACCCACAGTAGTTTTGTTGATTTCATTGCATACTAACCTCGTCAAAAATCTCATATATCTACGCTCAAAAGAGGCAAAAGATGGACATGATAAAATTTCTGCGGCACAGAATTCCACACTTGCACCCCTTGATATCTAATGGATCTATGCGTTGTATAGTTGTATTATAGAAGAGGTAGATATCATCCATTAGTTTGTCTAGTGCTATATAAGTGCACATCTCTTGTATATTTGAACATATAAAAAATAAGGTGTAATAAATTGTGAGCGTACATGTTAACATAATTAAAGCAGTTTGTAATTTACGTAACAAAATATTGGAAGCAACTCAAGCTTTTTGAAATGAGGTTGAGAAGGTGTTGTAGGATGGGAATTTGTTATTACACGTAATGACCGTTGCAGAGTGTGTTTAATATGCTAAATTTGATGTACCCCCCCCCCCCCCAAAAAAAAAAAAAATAAATAAATAAATAAATAAAAAAAATATGACTTGATTTGTTATGTCACTCTCGTCCTTGATGAATCAAGAGAAACATTCTCAGTCCCTATTGAAGACTTTCATCCTCATAAAACAATTAATACTCCCCCCCCAAAAAAAAATCAACAACAATTTAATGCCGCCCTTTTCATCCACATAGAAAACAACTATATGATCCTACTATAGGATATACAGTACTAAGTTTACACACACTAACGTAACTTTTAATATAAAGTAAACAAATAAAACTAGAGGAAGTGTGCTCTTCCTTTCCTCTCCGAGCTCATAATATCAACTAACGGCTCTCATGACATGGTCTATTGTTTTTAAATATATAAATAGCGGTACATCGTAGTCCTGCCTCTTCGCTTTAAAAACAGCAATGAACAAACAAACACATCACCCACACAAACAAAAGGAGATCAGCAATCTGACGGTAGTGTTTCAAGCCCTATCTTTCTTTCCTAAATAGCAAAAACAGAGATGGGTGAAGCACACCTCACCCTGGTTGCTTAGACATGTTTGTTTGTTTGTTGATTTGTTTGCTTGTTTATATGTATTTTAACTTAACATGTCTTTCACATTGAGTCAACAATCCCTGCGTTCCCAAGTTAATCAATAACAAAATACGTATATTGTAAATAGTCGTCTGAAGGATTCTCATGTTTGTCTTCATGGTCTTTGCATATTGTAGACACGTGTGTATTGTATTAATGTACATTCATAAGTACTTTTCTCTCTATCTTTGCGGTGCGTCACAATCTCTGTGGAAACACGTGATTGTCTTCCCTCATGATGGTCAATTCAAACAACTTAGGGGCATTTAGGATGTGAGCTCGTTCTGGGGCACTTTGACAGTTTCATGTGATTGTCACGTCACCTAACTGTACTCGTCCATCGCCTTTTCTCTACGAGTGGAAGAGGGGAAAGAAACAGTCTTGGAGATAATAGTATGCCATCCACGTTCATCGCAAGTGTAACGAAGTAAAACGATCATGTGATACCAATTTGTCTTATGCAAACACTCGCTTATTTCCGAAAATTGAATTGAAATCCAAAATTGCATAATTCAATCGTATCCTCCTGCCTCGGCATTGTGTGATATAAGACATCAGATACGCATGATGAAGAATACATTACACGCGAAAGGAAACTGCCTATTTTTTAAAAGTCATGTGTGGAATAGAAATTTCGCCCATTACACACCCTTGTCATCTCTCGCCAAGAGGTATGAATTCTTCCACCATGTCATACAACTACAAATTTTCGCGCTTTAACCACTTTGATGTCGAACCCATAGACCTGACAATAACTATTTGCTCCCCACGTTACACAGAGAATTATTACATTAACCAATTCAAGCAAGCAGGCACAAGCTCGCCCTTACTTGGTTCAAGCGAAAGATCACGGTGGTGTGCGCATTGTGTACGCGCGTGATGCTTTAGATTAACAAATGGCCGCCTACAAGAAATGATGATTTATACTTATCTTTGTAAGGATATAAGAGGTTTTTCTTTCTCCCTCAAGTTCGAATTGAACTTCTTTGTAATCAGACTTGAAACAAAATCGGAGAAACTTATCCTGACGACCATCCTACGCCTCTTGGCATGATTCACTGTTGAATTTATCATATTTTGCGATTATAACACCTATAATAACTGTGTCCTCCCATAGTGCAGAATGATGATTGAAGCAAATGCCTTAACATTAGTAATGTAAGACTCTAGATGATTTCAAGCCATTCGTTGTATTCGTGCATTTTCTAATATTCAAGTTGTCGCTGCTCATAGAGGTCATCTCCGAAAAGGGATTATGTGATATCTTCGTTTTCTCCTTCCCTTCTCTATCCTTTCACCCTCTTCATATTCCTTCATCTCGCACCTTTTTTTATGTATACTTCTTGCCAACACTTTTTTTTAAATTTCTTTGTCACCTTCTTACAGATCAGACAATCCTTAGAAATAAAGACTGGAATAGCTTTATGCTTTTCCTTTTTTCTCACTTTCTCTTGGTTTCTTTTTTTTTTTTCGTATTGTGCTCATCTTGTCATATCATCAGCAACGTCATCAGCATTATCAATTCTAACATTACCAGTAATGGTATTGACATCATTCAAAAATATCTATCCAAACGTACTGCATGATAACAAGGATTGGAGCCCTCTATTTAGATTAGAATGCTTGATTTTGTAACCCGCAGCATGACTCTGAATCACCTACATTGGTCTATACAAAAGGGAAATGAATAATCAAATATTGTATTTGCATACAGCCATTATTGAGATAAATGCATTATGGATTCCCATGCCGTGCATCAGAGTTTGCAAAGTGATGGCACGATGTTGCCCTGTATTTGTTTTATAAATGCGCAGAGCTGCGTCGGCATGCTCTTATGCCAGACGTATAATCTGGCGGATTGCATTTCCGCTCCCAAAAGCCCGAGCTCGATAATTCATATACGTTCTCGAACAGCGACGAACTCTTTTCATTTCGTCGGCTCCCGGGCTCAACAGCGTATGACGAAAGGGTATGGACGATCGAGTTGTATTATGAATGCGTCAAAATGCTGCGTACATTAATGCGGTTTACTTTCTCGAGAATGCGACGAAAAGTAAACCTGCCTAAGCCATTAAACAGGGGCAGTTCTAATCAACCGACGATGCTGATTGCTTCATAGTCCGTCGAAAAGTAAATTTAAACTGACTAGCATGGCCATGGAACAGGTCAATCCATTACTGGTAAAAATTGACACACCTATTCTCTACGCTATGCAATGGCTTGTGTAATACAAAGACATCGTCTGGAAATTGGAAAATAGCGTACGTGATCATAAGAAGTAAAGAGGAAAAAAGGGGAGAATCCGTTGTTATTATGTTTTGTTTTGTTTTGTTTTTTTTTTTTGTGTCGTAATTTCTCGTCGTTCTAAATAGCTGGGAAGCACAAAGTACCATGACGAGCTTACCACAGGCACTAGTTAACGTCCTCGTTTCTGTAGCTGTCTCCAACCTCGTGCTGACCGTGACGCTGAATTCTCTCGTGATCGTCATTCTGCATCGGCAAAAGGATCTCAACGACGTCTCAAAATTTTTGTATCACGTGTCCGCGTCTCTCGACCTCGCTATGGGAATCGCTTGGAACCCCTGGATGATTCAGTGGGTGGCTTTCGGCACCGAAGAAAACTGCCGAAGGTTCACAAGCGTTTTCGTCTACTTGCATCGCACAATCGCCATCTGTATCCTGTTCACAGTATGCTTCGTTAGTCTTGACAGATATTTCCGAATAACGAAGCCACTTCACTATCCCATGCTGGTGACCCGTCGTCGCGCTGGCATCGGCCTCGCTGTCGCCTTCCCCATCATTGCACTGATGTGCACCATCCACATCCCGTTTCCATGGTTTCACATCCTTGCCGATGTCATCATCAATAACTGCATCAATCAGAGTATCCCGTTCTGGACGGGAACCTGGGCTAACAGATTTACGACGGTGTTCATCGTCACTCCCATCTTCGCCACGATGGTCATCCTCACCATCACCAACCTTGCGCTTCTCCGCATCGCTCGACAGCAGTCACGGGCCATTGCCGCTATCGGGAGGAGAGACTTTCCCGAGCGTCCAAGGACCTTGTTTCGCGGGATTGGCACTGTAGTCTTGCTCACTTTCCCTTTTTACGTGTGCTGGCTTCCCTGGATCATGTACCTCGTGTTTCAAGAGTTCCTTGGCGCTCTCGATCCTCTGGAGATGTTTGGTGCGGCAGCCAGCTGGATCAGGCCAATCATATACATCGCTACCACCAGGGAAGCCAGGAGTATATTGCGGAAAAGGAGCTGCAAGCAGAGTTTCTGATATATAAGTAATAACTATCCATATGTGACATAAGACACGTCTCTCTAATTGGTCATGCAGCTTGAAATAATATAAAATGTTGACAACAAAGATAATAATGTATGGCTGTGCTTGTTTAAGGACATGGAGCTATAATCTAACTATATTGTTACGTGACATTTACCATGGAAAATGATATATAAGATATAAAAAGGCCAGATGATAGATTTAAGACTTTAGATTTAATCGCTGACTTTGGCCGTGGTGAGCCGGGTCGTGGTCATTTTTTATTTTTATTTTTTTTTTGGTGCTCTTCTTAAAGAGATAATTAGCCCATCAAAATAGAGGGAAATAGATGTGACATGCGAGACACTGTGTCTTTTTATTAAAACTAGCTAATTGTATACATAGCTAAAGGAATGGATTACTTCAAGGCTTATATATGGAAAATGAGATGGCAACAAAATACCATTATTGCGGATAATAATGATGATAATTCACGTAGTGTATACTTCTATAACGTAACAATCCATCAAAAAGATGATCATGGCGCTTTTAAGGCTTTAACTTTATAAAAGGAAGAAGAAGAGGAAGAAGAAGAAAATAATCATCCCCGGCTCCACAGAGAGTAACCAAAAAAAAAAAAAAATGATTTCAGATTGACCCGTATTACAAAGAATGTGGTTTGACTTTCACACTAAACACCATAATGTATTTTTCATTGGTTTTTTAAATAATATTCTACTTTCAATGTTTTGAGTTCCATTTGCTGTGTTAGCCTCATTTTATGTGAATAACATATTGCGAAGATATTAATTGTCATTTCTGGAAAATTATTTACTTCCTCTCCGAGGAGGGATTACTTCTGCTTGATGCTTCGACAGAAGAATCGACAGAAACATTATTGCAGGTCGTTATTCCTACAGATCGTTAATCCGAAAATGAACTAAGATTCGCTGTTATATGAAGGTGAATTAATTTTTAAAAAAGTTCGTTATGCCGAAAGTTCATAAATCGGAAAACAAAATAAAGTTCGTTGGTATGTACCTTCTTTTCATTTCGGATTAACAAGCCTTCCGAATAACGAACCTTCGGAATAACGCCATAATTAATGCTACGATTGACGATCCCTACCATTCATTTTCGGATTAACGTACATCTGGGGCAATTGTATGTATAGTTAATTTGTGTGTTTTGGAAAAACGAACCTTCGGAATATTGAACCTTCTTTAATTTTCAGATTAAAGAAAAGTATGCGGAATGTATACGAATATCACCCGAGCGAAGAACGGTTTTTCAATAAGTGAACTGGTTTTTCAGTTCTGAATGGGAAATTAGGAGAACATAAATCTATCACGAAGAAACGCTTCACAGGCAGTGCCAGTCAACTGTTTACTCAAATTTCCCCCATCTATAGGGGACAAAATTTAATATAGATGCAATAATTATGTACTTTAAGCGAAGTGTGCCCCGTGAGATGGGGGAATTTGCCACTGAAGATACGTTCCTAGCATTTCAAAGTGAAGAAAGCCGAAGCTGCAATTAACAAGCTACACAAGTCCTTTTCAAACTATAGCTTGTGATTTACCATCGTATTGCAGTTGGAGTACTGTATCCAATTACTCCTGCCACTATAGATTCCTCCATTTTTGAAATTACATCTCTGTAAAGCACAAGCGTTTGTACTTTTTTAAAATCTAAATTTTTACTTCTGCATTCCAGTCAATGAACATTGGGAGGGAGGGGGGGGGGGGTGTGCCCCCTCCCACGGTAAGAACTTTTTGCATTTTGATGTTGTAAATGGTGCAATTTGATGCATGTTTTTGCGCGTTTTATCGACGTGAAACAGTCCCACTTGTTTAAGCTTGCAGTATATTTTGATGTAGATTATCATTGAACAATTTGCCTATAATATGGTATAATTTAAATACACTTCTTGTATTACTTCTTTTCACTGAATATCATGAACGCGACTGAACCCGAGCGAGCGGAGCGAGCGAGGGGGGAGGGGAGGGTGTGGGAGGGGGTGTCCCCCTCCCACGGTAAGAACTTTTTGCATTTTGATGTTGCAAATGGTGCAATCAGATGCATGTTTTTTTCACGTTTTATCGACGTGAAACAGTCCCACTTGTTTAAGGTAGCAGTATATTTTAGTGTAGATTATTATTGAACAATTTGCCTATAAAATGGTATAAGTTTAATACACTTCTTGTATAAATTCTTTTCACTGAATATCATGAACGCGACTGAACCCGAGCGAGCGGAGCGAGTGAAGGGGGAGGGGAGGGTGTGGGAGGGGGTGTCCCCCCTCCCACGGTGAGAACTTTTTGCATTTTGATGTTGCAAATGGTGCAATTTGATGCATTTTTTTTGCGTGTTTTAACGAGTTGAAACAGTCCCACTTGTTTAAGGTAGCAGTATATTTTGATGTAGATTATCATTGAACAATTTGCCTATTTAATGGTATAATTTAAATACACTTCTTGTATTAATTCTTTTCACTGAATATCATGAACGCGACTGAACCCGAGCGAGCGGAGAGAGCGAGGGGGGAGGGGAGGGGGTGTCCCCCCTCCCACGATGAGAACTTTTTGCATTTTGATGTTGCAAATGGTGCAATTTGATGCATGTTTTTGCGCGTTTTATCGACGTGAAACAGTCCCACTTGGTTAAGGTAGCAGTATATTTTGATGTAGATTATCATTGAACAATTTGCCTATAAAATGCTATCATTTAAATACGCTTCTTGTATTAATCCTTTTCACTGAATATCATGAACGTGACTGAACCCGAGAGAGCGGAGAGAGCGAAGGGGGGAGGGGAGGGTGTGGGAGGGGGTGTCCCCCCTCCCACGGTGAGAACTTTTTGCATTTTGATGTTGCAAATGGTGCAATTTGATGCATGTTTTTGCGTGTTTTAACGAGTTGAAACAGTCCCACTTGTTTAAAGTTGCAGTATATTTTAGTGAAGATTATTATTGATCAATTTGCCTATAAAATGGTATCATTTAAATAATCTTCTTGTATTAATTCTTACACGGAAGATCATGAACACTGTCTGTTCAGCAGTCAAACAGAAAAAGCATGCACACGAGGGTGTAGATAGGGGAATATCCCCTCCCACACGAACGTGATTTTGCATTTTCAGACCTGAAATTCATCGATCTGTTGCAAATTTTTGGTGCAATACTTTTTCATCGAAGTGATAAAATCACGGAATTTAGCTCTTATTCCGAATGTGCACCATCTGTGTGTACACTGTATGTATAAAGTCTAGTGAGGTAGAGCTTAGGGAAAGGGGGATTCCTCCTCCCGCTCGCGGAGCTTTTGTGTTTTTAGAATTGAAATAAAGCGATCTGGGTATAGCCACAGTCTACTTCTATGCATGGCGGAAGGGTGGGGGAGGGGCGGGCGAGCAGGGAGAAGGCGTAGGCGAATGTTATCCCCAACCTTCCCTTCCGATTGAGCTTTTGCCTTTTTAAGGTTGAAATTGAGATATCTCGTCTACGCACATTTGATGGAATCAACGTTTGGAAAATCACACACACACACACACACACACACAAAAAAAAACTGATGGGGAAGGGGGGGGGACTGAGGGAGGAAAGGGTCGATTAAAAGGGGAAATTCCCCTTATACATGAGGGAACCTTGAGTTTTCGGAATATAAGTGATAAGTCTTGTGCACTCAGAATTATTCATAATTTTTTGTAAATCTAAAAAGTGTACTAAGCTAGGGAAAGACGCACAGAGGGGGAGGGTTTGGGAGGGGGTATCCCCCTCCCAAGCACGAGAGATTTTGCATATTTTGATTTGAAATTCAACGATCTGGTGCACACTTTGAGTGAAATATTCAAAAAAATATCTTATTTGATGAAAGGTTGCAAAGGAGACCCGCTTCATGTGCATGCATACAGTATACACGCATTTTTTTTTCCGCCTCCCAAATCCCCGGTCCAAATCTTAGGGGGGGGGGGGGGGGGGGGGCGATCGCCCCCATCGCCCCCCCCCCCCCTGGCTACGCCAGTGCTTCGTACCTGTGTAGTTTTCCAGATAGTTTTCCATCACCTTCGTCGGAGGGGGGGGGAGGGGGGGGGGGGGGGGGAGGGCAGAAAGGACTGCCACAATCAGACGTCCAGATGCATGCCGAATGACTGTATAGGGCATATCAACCTCGTCTATTGACTTTATACTTCATGTGTATTGTATGCATGATGGACAATTCGCGTCACGGTCATCAATAATGTACACGTAGCCCTGCTGAGATAATTAATGTCTCCTGGCATGTATCGTATGTATATAGGAATCAAGGAGATTACTGTCTAAAATGACATTGGTCTGTAATCATTTTGTATTTCCTGTGCAAGAGAACGTGATTTGGACTTTACTTTTGGTCCATGAAAATGGTCATGTGTGAAGAAGTAGATGGATATGATGGATACACCTAAAAGATGATGATAATAAGATACAAATGTCCATTACCAGTGTGAGCTTCAAATGCTGCCACTGTCATTATAGCGTGTTTTGGGGCCTTGCCCCCTCTTTCATGAAGATGGTCCATGAAATCAGTATTTGAATTATTTAGCAATCCAGTTTAAATAATTCAATACGCTTGTCACTTTGAATATCTGAAGGTCAACTGAAAAAACACCTTTATTATTGAAACCTGAAAGGTAGTCAAGAGCTAGTTACGGTAGGTAATCATAAACCAACTCTCTAGTCTCTTTGAAAAGAAATTTTCCTTTTTTTCCACCAGTGTTAAACAATGTATGAATAGACAGAGTTCCTTGCTCTGAAGTTGATTGTTCTTTGTGTGAGTATATATTCAGGTGAGCTTGTGTGAATGCTGTTAAAAGCACTTAATTGCTTTTGAGCTGTTTCATACCCAAGTATACAAGTTAAACTTTCATTGACAAACAGAGGCATCACTATACGAATATCGACATTTTGAAGGACACGGTGATTTTTATTTTGCAAAAGAAAAACAAACAAACAAACAAACAAAGCAAAAAAGGGCCGCCTTTTATTCCGTATTATTTAAGCCTTCAGGTCAGTCGAACAGAACAATAACAACAAAACATCAATACGTCAAAGGTAACAAACGAAGAAGATATGCTACTTTATAGCATGCATGGATCTTCGGTGGTGGGATATAGTCTGAATAATACTTTGATGCACAAAGCCGGCTGAAATTTTAGCTCATTAATTTGGAAAACAGTTCAACATGACTTGTCAGTGTTTATCATCATGTCCGGATTTTTTGTTTGTTTGTTTATATTCTTCGAAAGGCATGCGTCCTTTCTCTTGCACTCTTTTCGACTCATAAAATGTTGTTATAATTATGTTGCTTGAATATAATGCTGTTGTTCTTCATCTCGTGGGCCTTTGTATATTAATTCCTTAGGATTCAGCTTTGATTATACACCCATATACGTGACATCATCATGCAGAACCCGAGAGGAGTCGTTTTAAGGTTTTGAATACAATATATAATCAAACCTGTCCATAGCGACAAGGAAACGCAAAAAGTGGCCGTTATCATCGACAGGTGGAGACTATAGACAAGGTGGTCTCTAAGACAAGTGGGGTTGACTGTATACAAATATATATATATATATATATATATATATATATATATATATATATATATATATATATATATATATATACCGGGTGTCCCAAAAAAAGCGGAACGGTGGATTTTCAGTACCTTGCGGTCTAAGAGTTATATATCTTTTGACATCATTAGAAAGAACATCTCCCGCAGAAGACTATGATACCAAAATCATCAAATTTGGTTCAGTACTTTTTATTCTACGCCAATTTCTGAAAATGCAGTCATTGCCAAATTTCGCCGGATTTTTGCGACTTATGAGATAATAATTTGAGTGCACTACGCGATCCATACGGTGAATATTGTGTAAGCTCGGTGATCCGTGTCAACAAAAGATAAAGCTTTCACATTGGAAAACCCGTGTGTGTGTGTGTGTGTGTGTGTCTGTGTATGTGTGTGTGCGCGCTCCCAATATGAAAGCGTCATCTTTTGTTGACATGGATCAATTGACGAGCTTACACAATATTCACCGTATGGAACGCGTGTCGCACCCAAATTACTATCTCATAAGTCGCAAAAAAATGAAAATGACTGCATTTACAGAAATTGGCGTAGAATAAAAAAGTGCTGAACCAAATTTAATGATTTTGGTATCATGGTCTTCTGCGGAAGATGCTCTTTCTAATAATGTCAAAAAATATATCACTTTTAGAACGCAAGGTACTGAAAATGTGTGTGTGTGTGTGTGTGTGTGCATTTTTGTGTGTGAGTGTGTATAGGGTTATTGTGCGTGCACATACATCATGACAGCAAGAGAATACTCATAGGAATTATTTTGTTGTGTTATAATGGTGGGGTTTGATTGGTTCCCTAGTTCGTTGCTTTGGTCATTCCCATATAAAACTAAATGTCGTGTCATTGACAGATAGGTTTCCAGCACGTCAATACAAATAAGGTTGGACTAATTCAGCAAAAAGCATTCTAAGTGAAGCACATTGTCAAAGTGATTTAATGGGTAAGATTAGATTTTGATGCAAATGCTTCTGACTGTCGCCCACTTGGTACAGTATACCTGACATATCTTGACTAAACACAATGTGTGTGTGTGTGTGTGTGTGTGCATTTTTGTGTGTGAGTGTGTATAGGGTTATTGTGCGTGCACATACAACATGACAGCAAGAGAATACTCATAGGAATTATTTTGTTGTGTTATAATGGTGGGGTTTGATTGGTTCCCTAGTTCGTTGCTTTGGTCATTCCCATATAAAACTAAATGTCGTGTCATTGACAGATAGGTTTCCAGCACGTCAATACAAATAAGGTTGGACTAATTCAGCAAAAAGCATTCTAAGTGAAGCACATTGTCAAAGTGATTTAATGGGTAAGATTAGATTTTGATGCAAATGCTTCTGACTGTCGCCCACTTGGTACAGTATACCTGACATATCTTGACTAAACACAAGGTCAACTTTACGGATGGAATCGCCGAATGAGCAATCCTTTTAGGCATGTTCTAGATTGCCTGCTTGCAAGCCTATGTCTTTATACAGCGGAACGATTGGCGTGAAAAATAAAACACAACAAAACACGTATGCAAACACACACACACACACACACACACACACACACACACACACGCATACACACACACACACACACACACACACACACACACACACACACACACACACACACACACACAATCAGCATGCATGTCAGGTGAAATCACATGCGAAATTTAAAAAGGCTTTCAAGGACCAGAGGAGTGAGAGTTGATGTTTGCTTAATATTTTGCAGTAATTTGTAAAGCCTGCTCATTACACATGCTCCATCCAATCCGATTTCTTTTTTCTTGCAGGATTTTATCACAATATTATTGTACTTCCTGATCATCAGGAAGCCTAGCATAATGATAATAATAATAATCCAAATAAAGAACATTTAGCAAATTGCGTGTTAAATTAACAAATGTACGGGAAGGACAAAACGACTGCATGATAGTTATAGTTTGGGTGCAAATGTCAGATTTTGGGCCTAACCTTATAGTTTTACCGTCTGCCTAATTACTTTTATACTGGTTTCCCCTATACATTCGAGGGTGCTGAATCCGAATCTGGATGACGCAACTCTTACATCTTTCAGGGCTTCGAGATATTTTAGATGGCCGCCAAAATGGTCACCAAAATCTAAAATTCCTGTATATTTTGTTATAAACGGTGAAAGACTGGACAAAAAAAAAAGTTAAACCGTATTTCGAGGGTGCTGAATCCGATTCTGGATGATGTCACTTTTGCATTGTTGAGGATTCTGAGATATTCAAGATGGCCGCCAAAAATATATTTCAAAGGGAATATTGAAATCCTGTATGAAACTTGGTGGTAATATAACGGAACAAATCCTTCGAGTGACAAAGATCTTTTTTTTTTTTTTTTTTTTTGGTAGATTAAGAACTAGACCCCGTTCACAGTGCGAGGCTCTGCCGCGGCTCGGCCGCGGCCGAGCCCACCTTCATTTCAGTGTAAACGCGCAAAAGGCCAAATGCGAGGCCAAAATTAGCCTCGCATTTGGCCTCGCTCTGGAGGTGGTCTCGGCCGCGGCCGAGCCGCGGCCGAGCCCGGCCTTTTCTCAGTGTAAACGCAAACTGGGCCAAATGCGCGGCCAATTTTAGTCTGGCTTCCAAACCCTCTGCCTGTACTATTTCGCTATTCAGGATATTAACCCCCTCAACGTCGAAAACTAGTATAGACTTAGTTTAAGGTGGTTTTGTCCTGCAATGGATTTTTTCCTTCGGCAAAGGCCTTTGCCCGAACGGCGACTTCGTCGCCACGGAATTCAGTTGGCAAAGGGTCTGAAAACCAGACAATACCAAATTGCGTTTGTTTAAAAGCAGAGCGCCACTACGACAAAATATTGAAAGGTTTGAATCAAAAGTGCTGCCGAGCCCAGCAGTGTAAACGGACAAAATTGCGGGGCTCGGCCTCGCAATCGAGGCTGGGCTCGGCCGCGACCGAGACCACCTCCAGAGCGTGGCCAAATGCGAGGCCAATTTTGGCCTCGCATTTGGCCTTTTGCGCGTTTACGCTGAAATGAAGTGACCCTGTTTTACAGTGCGGGGCCGGGCTCGGCCAAGCCTCGCAATTTTGTTCGTTTACACTGCTGGGCTCGCCCGCGCTTTTAATTCAAACCTTTCAATATTTTGTCGTAGTGGCGCTCTGCTTGTAAACAAACGCAATTTGGTATTGTCTGCTTTTCAGACCCTTTGCCAAATGAAATTCCGTGGCGACGAAGTCGCCGTTCGGGCAAAGGCCTTTGCCGTGCCGAAGGAAAAAATCCTTTGCAGGACAAAACCACCTTAAACTATACTAGTTTTCGACGTTGAGGGGGTTAATATCCTGAATAGCGAAAGATACAGGCAGAGGGTTTGGAAACCAGACTAAAATTGGCCGCTCAATTGGCCGCGCATTTGGCCCCGTTTGCGTTTACACCAAGAACAGGCCGGGCTCGGCCGCGGCTCGGCCGCGGCCGAGACCACCTCCAGAACGAGGCCAAATGCGAGGCCAATTTTGGCCTCGCATTTGGCCTTTTGCGCGTTTACAGTGAAGCGGGGCTGGGCACGGCCGCGGCCGAGCCGCGGCCGAGCCTCGCACTGTAAACGGGGTCCCATTTCTCTTGTCGCAATATCCAAACTTTGGAAGGGCTCCCAGGCTTGGGCGTAATTACATCAAGGCCAGTGAACTGCGAAGCATAAGATATATTGTCCTGTACAACCTATTCGCATAAATTTGCACGCTAACATATACCGTTTCGATAATGTATTCAAATTTAATGCATGTTCTCACTTGTTCACTAAAGTTGCCCTTAACAACCACAAAGCTTGCCGGAGATGTCCTACCTCTCAACAACTAAGTGAAATCCTCCCTCATAAACTTAATTGGAGGGAGGAAGGTGAATGCGATGATTCATCACTTGGCTGCAGGTGAAAGAAATGTCGTGACTTTTAATACATACAGAAACGGTCTATTGAGAAGACATTCCACTCCTTCGATAGACTTGTACGTTTTGGGTGCTCTTGTTTATTCTAATGTCTATTTCAGCCATGCCCTCTCTATAATGGGCTTCAGTAACAATATTTTATTCATGCACTGATATTCAACGCACATGACTAGTAGACTTGTTCTGTCGCATGCGGCCTTAAAGGCCCCGTCACACTACAGCGAATGCCCAACGAATGCCCAACGAATGTCCAATCAATTTGAAAATGTGAAGATATGTAACATCCGTTGGTAATACTAGAATAGTTCGTAACATGCTTGGCGTTCTTTGTATTCATTAGCTATTCGGCGGGATTCGCAGAGATACGCTGGAGCCGATTTTATTTTTTAAACATGTCCAAAATCTCCAGCGTATCTCTGCGAATCCGTACGAATAGCTAATGAATTCAAAGAACGACATGCAAACTGTCTTCACATTTTCGAATTCGTTGGGCTTTCGTTTGGCATTCGTTGGGCATTCGCTGTAGTGTGACGGGGCCTTTATGCATGCTTTGTTCACGACAGTTGCTACAATCACATACAAAAGCTCGCTGGAGGCTTTCCCTACCTAGCAACAACTAAACGAATTCTTGCCTATGGAATGTCGAGAGCAGGTGAATGAAATACTTCATTATATACGCGGCTGTAGGAAAAGAAACATCTAGATTGTAATATGTAATTGTACACGGTATTTTGCGTCACCCAATAAACCATCTTTTGCAATGTTGGGTGGTTGAGCAATGATGTTACTTGTTTGCTTGCTTGTTTTCATCAGGAGATGAATGGAATGCTTAGGTCTGGGAGGTACACGTAGTATATAAGCCATCTACCTGTCTACACTGTGTAAATTATATGGTCCTTAAGTATAATTGCTTTCGGGATGGCATCACGAATGCGTATTATAATCTATGAGAGATGAACGCACATAAACACACACACATACTACGTGCTCCCTCGGTGACGAAATAGGGAAAAAACACACCATCACAGCTTTCATCAAACATTCACAGTGTACATACAAGATGTCAAGCAGTGAAAAAAAAAGAATACTCGTAGTTGGATGAAAATCATGTCGACAGTCAGAAAAAAGTGACAGTCTCTGAATGTAATGTATATTTCAGTATTTCAATAGATCGCTATTGAGGTAAGCATATACCTTTATAACGTCATAAGAATGTGATGACATTTGTGTATGTGTGTGTGTGTGTGTGCGTGCCTGTGTGTGTGGGCGCGCGTGCTTTTGTGTGCGTACGTGTGTCTGTGCGTGTGTGCTTGTGTGTGTGTGTGTGTGTGTGTGCGTGTGCGTGTGCGTGTGTTGGAGTATCCGACCGTGTAGATGAAGGATTTTTTTAATGGTGCTAATGGCCTCATACGGATAACACGAACGTCACGCATCGAAACTCGAAGAGAGGGGTGATGATGATAAAACGACGTACATCGAGAAAACACTGGCATCAAGTAGGAAATAAATCAAATATCATTACGAAGGCATTTTTTTTTTTTGTCAAACGAATCTTCCATCTCATTTCTTTTTTTCAGAATAAGCTGTACATCATGTTCTTTTTCATAAATATCAAAGAATATTTCATTGTTATTTATGCAGAGAGAAACAGATAGAGAGGGGGAGGGGGAGCTGGTTAAAGTGATAATAATAAAAAAGACAAACAAACGATCCCAGGAAATCGGGCAGAGAGGTGACGAAAGATGAAATGTTAGTAAATGGGTCAATATGACGTCATTCCAACTTTCCTGGAACATGCATGATATAAGTATATTTGTCACGAGACAGTATAGCCGCACACACTAACGACCAAGATGATTATTGATGTTAATTCTGTTTCTATGAAGAAACTACTAGTATATTAGACTGGAAAAGACCGCATACACATAACACACACACACACACACACACACACACACACACACACAAATACAAACACAAAATGTAAATTGAAATAGATATGTGTATCAAAAAAAAAAAATCACCATTAGTGCACAGCACAAACTTACAATCTTAAAACCTTATGAAGTCCATTTATTCGTAAGGTGAATCTGAGACACTACCGTGACTACACTTATTATTCATTTGCAGTTCATGAGGTGACGTGTGGTATGTTAATAACTTTTATTCTCAAATGCCACGCGTGACTATGTTTCAATTTTGCTTTACTATGGTTGCAACAGAAACATGGACTTTGGATTCCACACGGGAAGGTCTCGAATTGTTTACTGGATTTACGGAGTGTCGTGTCCAGATTGCGATGGTATATTCGGAGAAATATATCGCGTGCGAGACATTTTGTAGATCCAATATTGTCAGGATTTGCAATGGCATGAAATTTAATCAAATATATTTGCTGCAGAGCAGCAGCGTACGAATACATTTTTCTCTTTAGGAAGCTTATTGTGATTGACTCTGTCTACTCAAACACAGCTATACCTGTCGCAGGAAGAGAATTTGTCTACAGCCCGTCGTCTACTCTGTGCTCGGCACGGCTGTACTCATAAGTCTGATGATACAATACTATCGAGTGATGTTATGATAGCTCATCATCCCTTGCTTGTTTCAAAAAAAATGCAGCTTTATTATGCACGTTTTCACCATAGGTGACAAAATTATAGTTTTTTTTTTTTTTTTTTTTTAATGGAACTATCCAAACGCCGACTGTGTCTGCAATTTGATGTGGATCAAAACGTTATTTTCGCAAGAATGGTGAAACTGGGATAAAAATTGGATGCCCATATGACAATTTCTTCTCACTTTCCTCTTCAACCTCTTCTGCTGTCTTTCTTTTGTTCTTAGTTTCTTCTTTTTCTCCTCCTTTTCGTTCTTCGTCCTCTTCCCCAGCATCCTCTTTCTCACCTTCCTCTTCTTCTCATCCTTCTTTTCCCTCTTTTTCGTTTCCCTTCCCCTTTCTTCTTTGAGGTCTAGTCTGATACGCTGAGCAGATAATGATGTAATAGCGTTCTCCGTTATCGTCTTCTAGCTCCACCTCTTCTTTTTCTCCTTTTCTTCTTCCTTTCCCTCTTCCTTTCTTCTTCTCCTTCCTCTTCTCATTTTCCTCTTCAGTTTTCTTTCTTCTTCTTCTTTTTCTCCCTCCTCCTCCTCCTCCTTCTCCCTCTTCTTACTGACTTTAAATTGAGCAGATAACAGTGTAACAGCATGATACTGAGCTTTTAAAGAAATCGCCATTAAAACATATGAACATCAATCGCAGTCTTCATGTACGCTGTTAGCGAGGTTAAGTGGGTATCTGTCAATCTCGTATGGAGTCGAATTCTTATTATTCTGCCGCGCGCTTATTTGCTTTCCGGTACATTTTTCACATGTCGAAATTGATGAGTTAAAATGCCTATACTGAATTTGGGGCTATTCAAAAACAAATTGTCCAAATATTAATCGTATAGGAATTATTCTCCATCAGAGTTAAAGTCTGTTGGTTGGCAAACTTCTCTTCGCCGGCAACGAAAGTGCACAGTTTCATGTAGGCCGAGAGATAGGGTAGAATTATTACTGGTGGATTGATTTTTATCGCTTTGATAAATCATTTCGCTGATTGAAATATCAATTTCTCTTCCAGAGCGTCCTTGAAAAGCAGAAAAGTGTATCGTGACAACCTGACAGTTGTCGCTCTTCCGCTAAAAAAAACCTAGTGACGTCATCGGGACGAATGGTGGCGTTCGGGAATGAAATCTCGTGAGAGAAAAGCTATGCGAAGCATTGTCGACGCCAGTGGCAGTGGTTAAGGTCTCCTTGTCTTGTTACAACATTTCAAATTAATTTTGAAAATTTAAATGTGTATGACAGCTGTCGTCTCTTAGGTGCGAAGAAAAGATGTTAATATTTGAAATATTGATTTGCTCTCTACCTTGTCATATTTCGATTAAAAGGATGGTGATATATTGTTGGAGATGAGGATTGGGCTTTTAACTTTTTGCGAGACACCAAGAAACCACTTATGAAATTATACAGGGCATACCATTCTGAGTGGAATTGAAAGGTTATTACATGAAAATCGGTTTTAGAATGGGTGAGCCATCAAAAAACAAACAAACAAAAAACAAATTAAAACAAAGCAATCCTAATAGAATGTGGTCCCATCTTTTAATCAGGATTTCTCTGTTTTGGATATCTCAGACATTTCAAAACCAATTTCCATCAGATGAATGCTGAATCCTTTTTTGGAATTACCATGCTTTTTCATACTTCATGAGAGGTTTCTCATTATCACCAAAATGTTAGAAACCTGAAGTTAGGTCTCAACCAAAACTATGCCATCCCTTTAAATTCACTAGATGTATTTACTCTCCAATGTCGCAACGAATGTATAAGTCGACTAATGACGCTCGGTTTAAATGGACGACAGTCTATTCGTCAGACTTGCATGTTTGGTCACTTGATTTAGCATAATACAGAGACAAATGCATTTGAGTAAGTTGAATAATAAAAGCAAATTTTCTTTGTCGGCGAAGTCCGTACACTTAAGGCAAACACAAACGACGCATTCTCTCCTTTCTATTTCTTTTCCCCTTCCTCTTCCCCTTCTCCATCTTTATCCCTTTTTTTATACCTCAGAGACAATTTAACATCACACACACACACACACACACACACACACACTTTTTTGGCAATCTTTTATTTATCTTTCTTTTTCATATAAACAATACACACACACACACACACATACACACAGAATATCATTCTCTTTCCCTGTCTATCATTCTGTCTCTCTATCTCTTTTTTTTCTTTCTCTTACCTCGCCTTCGTTTGATTTTGTTTTTCCTGTCGCAATTTCTTTGCCTGTGCGATAGCCTGAATCTAACACGTTTTGATGATGCAGACATTACTCAAATTTGCTTACCATCGACGAATGTCATGCGAGTGTACAGCGTAGCCGCCGGTGGCTCAAATGAAGCGAAACCAATGCGTTAAGTCGCGATGTCTGTCCAAGTATGAGGTGATCTCCAATCAAAATGGTCTATTGGGACAAGGCCGACACTCTCATCTGCAGCAAGTTCACATTGTATACTCTGGAATAATTCCAACAATAACCCATGCAGGAACTATGTCAAAAAAATGTCAGTCGAATTACCCATGAAGGTAGCAATGCAGGTGGGTCAAAAATATAAAATAAGTATACATCAACATTAGAGAGGAAGGGGTTTATATTATGCATGAAATTTTTACTATATATATATATATATATATATATATATATATATATATGTAATCTAAGTTGATAATGGTGTTGAACAAAGCGATTTTACTAACTCATACAGGAGGTCATAGGTGCTCACAAGAGAAAAAAGAAAATCATGCTCTCCCTTTTATTTCAAAATAAAATGATGGTGAAATCAGATCATAAAAACTTCGAACAAGAAGTGGAAAATAAAGAAACGCT